>NW_027457560.1:600000-791868 GCF_050624435.1 Tenrec ecaudatus | reverse complement strand
GTTACCTAGCGGGCACTTGGACTATCTAGGTTAATGAACGGGCACTTGGACTATGTAGGTTAACTAGCGGACACTTCGAATATCTAGGTTAGCTAACGGGCAATTGGACTATCTAGGTTACCTAGCGGGCACTTGGACTATGTAGGTTCCCTAGCGGGCCCTTGGACTATTTAGGTTACCTAGCAGGCACTTTGACTATCTAGGTTAACTAACGGGCACTTGGACTATGAAGGTTGCCTAGGGAGCACTTGGAGTATGTAGGTTCCCTAGCGGGCACTTGGACTATGTAGGTTCCCTATCGGGTACTTGGACTGTCTAGGTTAACTAGTGGGCAATTGGACTGTCTAGGTTACCTAGTGGGCACTTGGACTATGTACGTTCCCTAGCGGGCACTTGGGCTATCTACGTTACCTAGCGGGCACTTGGACTATGTACCTTCCCTAGGGGGCACTTGGACTATCTATGTTAACTAGCGGGCACTTGGACTATGTAGGTTCCCTAGCGGTCACGTGGACTATGTAGACTTCATAGAAGGCACTTGGACTATGTAGGTTAACAGGCGGGCACTTGGACTATCCAGGTTACCAAGCGGGCACTTGGACTATGTAGGTTACCCAATGGGCACTTGGACTATCTAGGTTAACGAACGGACACTTGGACTATGTAGGTTAGCTATCAGGCACTTGGACTATCTAGGTTACCTAGCAGGCACTTGGACTATGTAGGTTACCTAGCGGACACTTGGACTATCTAGGTTACCTAGCTGGCACTTGGACTATCTAGGTTAACTAGCGGGCCCTTGGACTATCTAGGTTAACTAGCGGGCACTTGAACTATGTAGTTTCCCTAGCGGGCATTTGGATTATTTAGGTTACCTAGTGGGCACTTGGACTATGTAGGTTCCCTAGCGGGAACTTGGACTATTTAGGTTACCTGGCAGGCACTTTGACTATCTAGGTTAACTAACGGGCACTTGGACTATGAAGGTTGCCTAGCGAGCACTTGGAGTATGTAGGTTCCCTAGCGGGCACTTGGACTATATAGGTTCCCTAGCGGGCACTTGGATTATGTAGGTTCCCTATCGGGCACTTGGACTATGTAGGTTAACTAGCGGGTACTTGGACTGTCTAGGTTACCTAGCGGGCACTTGGATTATCTAGGTTAGCTAACAGGCACTTGGACTATCTAGGATCCCTAGTGGGCCCTTGTACTATCTAGGTTACCTAGCTGGCACTTGGACTATGTTGGTCAACTAGCGGGCCCTTATACTACCTAGGTTAGCTAACGGGCACTTAGATTATGTAGTTTAACTAGGGGGCACTTGGAATTTGTAGGTTAACTAGCGGACACTTGCACTATGTAGGTTAACTAGCGGGCCCATGGACTATGTAGGTTTACTAGCGGGCCTTTGGACTATCTAGGTTCCCTCAAGGGCACTTGGGGTATCTTGGTTACCGAACGGGCACTTGAACTATCTAGGTTATCTAGCGGGCACTTGGACTATGTAGGCTAACTAGGGGGCCCTTGAACGATCGAGGTTACCTAGCGGGTACTAGAACTATCTAGGTTAACTAGCGGGCACTTGCACTATCTAAGTTACCTAGCGGGCACTTGGAATAAGTACGTTCCCTAGTGGGAATTTGGACTATGTACGTTCCCTAGCGGGCACTTGGACTATCTATGTTAACTGGCGGGCACTTGGAATATGTATGTTAACTAGCGGACACTTGCACTATGTCGGTTACCTAGCAGGCACTTGGACTATCTAGGTTAACTAGCGGGCACTTGGACTATCTAGGTTAACTATCGTGCACTTGCTATGTAGGTTCCTTAGCGGGCACTTGGACAATCTAGGTTGCCTAGCGGGCACTTGTACTATGTAGGTTAACTAGCGTGCCCTTGGACTATCTAGGTTACGTAGCGGGCACTTGGTATATAGGTTAACTAGCAGGCATTTGGACTATGTAGGTTAACTAGCGGACACTTACACGATCTAGGTTAACTAGTGGGCCCTTGTATTATATAGGTTAACTAGCGGGCCAAGGATTATGTAGGTTTACAAGCAGGCACTTAGACTATCTAGGCAAACTAGCGGGCACATGGACTATGTAGCTTCCCTAGTGGGCATTTGGACTATCTAGGTTACCTAGCGGGCACTTGGACTATCTAGCTTACCTAGCGAGCACTTGGACTGTCTAAGTTACCTAGCAGGCCCTTTGACTATCTACGTTAACTAACGGGCACTTGGACAATGTAGGTTGTCTAGCGGGCACTTGGATTATGTAGGTTCCCTAGCGGGCACTTGAACTATCTAGGTTAACGAACGGGCACTTGGACTATCTAGGTTACATAGCGGGCACTTGGACTTCTAGGTTAACGAACGGGCACTTGGACTATGTATGTTGCCTAGCGGGCACTTGGACTATCTAGGTTAGCTAACGGGCACTTGGACTATCTAAGTAACCTAGCGGGAACTTGGACAATGTAGGTTACCTAGCAGGCACTTGGACTATCTAGGTTACCTAACGGGCACTTTCACTATCTAGGTTACCTAGCTGGCACTTGGACTATGTAGGTTAACTAGCGGGCACTTGGACGATCTAGGTTAACTAGCGAGCACTTGGACTATATAGGTTACCTAGCGGGCACTTGGACTATCGAGGTTAACGAACGGGCACTTGGACTATGTAGGTTACCTAGCAGGCACTTGGACTATCTAGGTTACCTATTTAGCACTTGGACGATATAGGTTCCCTAGCGGGCACTTGGACTATCTAGGTTAACGAACGGGCACTTGGACTATGCAGGCAACCTAGCGGCACTTGGACTGTCTAGGTTACATAGCGGGCACTTGGACTTCTAGGTTAACGAACGGGCACTTGGACTATGTATGTTGCCTAGCGGGCACTTGGACTATCTAGGTTAGGTTACGGGCACTTGGACTATCTAGGTTACCTAGCGGGAACTTGGACTATCTAGGTTACCTAGCAGGCACTTGGACTATCTAGGTTACCTAACGGGCACTTTCACTATCTAGGTTACCTAGCTGGCACTTGGACTATGTAGGTTCCCTAGCGGGCACTTGGACTCTGTATGTTCCCTAGCGGGCACTTGGACAATGTATGTTCCCTACGCACACTTGAACTAAGTAAGTTAACTACCGGGCACTTGGACTATGTAGGTTAACTAGCGGGTCCTTGGACTATCTAGGTTACCTAGCGGGCACTTGGACTATGTAGGTTAACTACCGGGCACTTGCACTATCTAGGTTACCGAACGGGCATTTGGACTATGTAGGTAAACTAGCGGGCACTTGGACAGTCTAGGTTACCTAGCGGGCACTTGGACATCTAGGTTAACGAACGGGCACTTGGACTATGTAGGTTGCTTAGCGGGCACTTGGACTATCTAGGTTAGGTAACGGGCACTTTGAGTATCTAGGTTACCTAGCGGGAACTTGGACAATGTAAGCCACCTAGCGGACACTTGGACTATCTAGGTTACCTAACAGGCACTTTGACTATCTAGGTTACATAGCGGGCACTTGGACTATGAAGGTTAAATAGCGAGCACTTGGACTCTAGGTTACCTAGCGGGCACTTGGACTATCTAGGTTACCTAGCGGGCCCTTGGACTATGTAGGTTTCCTAGCGGGCATTTGGACTATCTAGGTTAAAGAACGGGCACTTGGACTATGTAGGTAACCTAGCGGGCACTTGGAAAGTCTAGGTTTCCTTGCGGGCACTTGGACTATCTAGGTTAACGAACAGGCACTTGGACTATGTAGGATCCCTATCGGACATTTTGACTACTTAGGTTACCTAGCGGGTACTTGGACTATCTAGGTTAACTAGCGGGCATTTGGATGATCAATGTTAACTAGCGGCACTTGGACTATGTACGTTCCCTAGCGGGCTCTTGGACTATCTACGTTACCTAGCGTGCACTTGAACTATGTACGTTACCTAGCGGGCAATTGGACTATGTACGTTTCCTAGCGGGTACTTGGACTAGATAGGTTCCCTAGAGGGCACTTGGTCTATCTAGGTTAACTAACGGGCACTTGGACTATCTAGGTTAACTAGCGAGCACTTGGACTATCTAGGTTAACTAGCGGGCATTTGGACTATTAGGGACCCTAGCGGGCATTTGGACTATATTGGTTACATAGCGGGCACTTGGACTATGTAGGTTAACGAACGGGCACTTGGACTATGTGGGTAACCTAGTGGTCACTTGAACTGTCTAGGTTACCTAGCGGGCACTTGGACTATGTAGGTTAACTAGCGGGCACTTGGACTATCTAGGTTAACTAGCGGGCCCTTGGACGATGTAGGTTAACTAGCGGGCCCTTGGACTATGTAGGTTAACTAGCGGGACCTTGGACTATGTAGGTTACCTAGCGGGCACTTGGACGATCTAGGTTAACTAGCGGGACCTTGGACTATGTAGGTTAACTAGCGGGCCCTTGGACTATGTAGATTAACTAGCGGCACTTGGACTATGTATGTTCCAGAGCGGACACTTGGACTATCTAGGTTCCCTAGCGGGAACTTGTACTATGTAGGTTAACTAGCGGACACTTGGACGATCTAGGTTAACTAGCGGCACTTGGACTATCTACATTAACTAGGGGGCCCTTGGACTATGTAGATTCCCTAGCGGGCACTTGGACTATGTAGGTTCCTTAGCGGGCACTTGGACTCTATATGTTCCCTAACGGGCACTTGGACTATGTATATTCCCTACGGACACTTGAACTATGTAAGTTAACTACCGGGCACTTGGACTATGTAGGTTAACTAGCGCGTCCTTGGACTATCTAGGTTACCTAGCGGGCACTTGGACTATGTAGGTTAACTACCGGGCACTTGCACTATCTAGGTTACCGAACGGGCATTTGGAGTATGTAGGTAAACTAGCGGGCACTTGGACTTCTAGGTTAACGAACAGGCACTTGGACTATGTATGTTGCATAGCGGGCAATTGGACTATCTAGGTTAAGTAACGGGCACTTGGACTATGTATGTTGCATAGCGGGCAATTGGACTATCTAGGTTAAGTAACGGGCACTTGGACTATCTAGGTTACCTAGCAGGAACTTGGACTATGTAGGTTACCTAGCGTGCACTTGAACTATCTACGTTACCTACCGGGTACTTGGACTATCTAGATTACCTACCGGGCACTTGCACTATATAGGTTCCCTAGCGGGCACTTGGATTATGTATGTTCCCTATCGGGCACTTGGACTATGTAGGTTAACTAGGGGGCACTAGGACTATGTAGGTTACCTAGCGGACCCTTGGAATAACTAGGTTACCTAGCGGGCATTTGGACTATGTATGCTCCCTAGCGGTCATTTGGACTATATAGATTACCTCGCGGGCACTTAGACATTGTAGGTTCCCTATCGGGCACTTGGAGAATGTAGGTTAACTAGGGGGAACTAGGACAATGTAGGTTACCAAGCAGGCCCTTGGATTATCTAGGTTACCTAGGGGGAACCTGGTGTATGTAGGTTAACTAGTGGGCACTTGGACTATCTAGGTTACCTAGCGGGCCCTTGGACTATGTAGGTTTCCTAGCGGGCATTTGGACTATCTAGGTTAAAGAACGAGCACTTGGACTATGTAGGTAACCTAACGGGCACTTGGACTTCTAGGTTAACGAACGGGCACTTGGTCTATGTAGGTTGCTTAGCGGGCACTTGGACTATCTAGGTTAGGTAACGGGCACTTTGAGTATCTAGGTTACCTAGCGGGAACTTGGACAATGTAAGTTACCTAGCGGACACTTGGACTATCTAGGTTACCTAACGGGCACTTTGACTATCTAGGTTACATAGCGGGCACTTGGACTCTAGGTTACCTAGCGGGCACTTGGACTATCTAGGTTACCTAGCGGGCCCTTGGACTATGTAGGTTTCCTAGCGGGCATTTGGACTATCTAGGTTAAAGAACGGTCACTTGGACTATGTAGGTAACCTAGCGGGCACTTGGAAAGTCTATGTTACCTAGCGGGCACTTGGACTATCTAGGTTAACGAACGGGCACATGGACTATGTAGGATCCCTATCAGACATTTGGACTACTTAGGTTACCTAGCGGGTACTTGGACTATCTAGGTTAACTAGCGGGCACTTGGACTATCTAGGTTAACTAGCGGACCTTGGACTACGTAGGTTAACTAGCGGGCCCTTGGACAATCTAGGTTAACTAGCGGGCACTTGGATGATCAATGTTAACTAGCGGCACTTGGACTATGTACGTTCCCTAGCGGGCACTTGGACTATCTACGTTACCTAGCGTGCACTTGAACTATGTACGTTACCTAGCGGGCACTTGGACTATGTAGGTTAACTAGCGGGCACTTGGACTATCTAGGTTACCTAGTGGCACTTGGACTATGTACGTTCCCTAGCGGGCACTTGGACTATCTACGTTACCTAGCGTGCACTTGAACTATGTAGGTTACCTAGCGGGCACTTGGACTATGTACGTTTCCTAGCGGGTACTTGGAATGGATAGGTTCCCAAGCGGGCACTTGTACTATGTAGGTTAACGAGCGGACACTTGGACGATCTAGGTTAATTAGCGGGACTTGGACTATCTACATTAACTAGGGGGCCCTTGGATTATGTAGATTCCCTAGCGGGCACTTGGACTATGAAGGTTCCCTAGCGGGCACTTGGACTCTGTATGTTCCCTAGCGGGCACTTGGACTATGTATGTTCCCTACGGACACTTGAACTATGTAAGTTAACTACCGGGCACTTGGACTATGTAGGTTAACTAGCGGGTCCTTGGACTATCTAGGTTACCTAGCGGGCACTTGGACTATGTAGGTTAACTAACGGGCAATAGGACTATCTAGGTTAACTAGCGGGCCCTTGGACGATGTAGTTTAACTAGGGGGGCCCTTGGTTCTATGTAGGTTAACTAGCGGGCCCTTGGACTATGTATGTTACCTAGCGGGCACTTGGACGATCTAGGTTAACTAGCGGGTTCGTGGACTTTGTAGGTTAACTAGCGGGCCCTTGGACTATGTAGATTGACTAGCGGCACTTGGACTATCTATGTTAACTAGCGGACCCTTGGACTATGTACATTCCCTAGTGGGCACTTGGACTATGTATGTTCCAGAGCGGGCACTTGGACTATGTAGGTTCCTTAGCAGGCACTTGTACTAGGTAGGTTAACTAGCGGACACCTGGACGATCTAGGTTAACTAGCGGCACTTGGACTATGTATGTTCCAGAGCGGGCACTTGGACTATGTAGGTTCCCTAGCAAGCACTTGGAGTATGTAGGTTCCAGAGCGGGCACTTGGACTATGTAGGTTCCCTAGCGGCACTTGTACTATGTAGGTTAACTAGCGGACACTTGGACGATCTAGGTTAACTAGCGGCACTTGGACTATCTACATTAACTAGGGGGCCCTTGGACTATGTAGATTCCCCAGCGGGCACTTGGACTATGTAGGTTCCCTAGCGGGCACTTGGACTCTGTATGTTCCCTAGCGGGCACTTGGACTATGTATGTTCCCTACGGACACTTGAACTATGTAAGTTAACTACCGGGCACTTGGACTATGTAGGTTAACTAGCGGGTCCTTGGACTATCTAGGTTACCTAGCGGGCACTTGGACTATGTAGGTTAACTAACGGGCAATAGGACTATCTAGGTTAACTAGCGGGCCCTTGGACGATGTAGTTTAACTAGGGGGGCCCTTGGTTCTATGTAGGTTAACTAGCGGGCCCTTGGACTATGTATGTTACCTAGCGGGCACTTGGACGATCTAGGTTAACTAGCGGGTTCGTGGACTTTGTAGGTTAACTAGCGGGCCCTTGGACTATGTAGATTGACTAGCGGCACTTGGACTATCTATGTTAACTAGCGGACCCTTGGACTATGTACATTCCCTAGTGGGCACTTGGACTATGTATGTTCCAGAGCGGGCACTTGGACTATGTAGGTTCCTTAGCAGGCACTTGTACTAGGTAGGTTAACTAGCGGACACCTGGACGATCTAGGTTAACTAGCGGCACTTGGACTATGTATGTTCCAGAGCGGGCACTTGGACTATGTAGGTTCCCTAGCAAGCACTTGGAGTATGTAGGTTCCAGAGCGGGCACTTGGTCTATGTAGGTTCCCTAGCGGCACTTGTACTATGTAGGTTAACTAGCGGACACTTGGACGATCTAGGTTAACTAGCGGCACTTGGACTATCTACATTAACTAGGGGGCCCTTGGACTATGTAGATTCCCTAGCGGGCACTTGGACTATGTAGGTTCCCTAGCGGGCACTTGGACTCTGTATGTTCCCTAGCGGGCACTTGGACAATGTATGTTCCCTACGCACACTTGAACTAAGTAAGTTAACTACCGGGCACTTGGACTATGTAGGTTAACTAGCGGGTCCTTGGACTATCTAGGTTACCTAGCGGGCACTTGGACTATGTAGGTTAACTACCGGGCACTTGCACTATCTAGGTTACCGAACGGGCATTTGGACTATGTAGGTAAACTAGCGGGCACTTGGACAGTCTAGGTTACCTAGCGGGCACTTGGACATCTAGGTTAACGAACGGGCACTTGGACTATGTAGGTTGCTTAGCGGGCACTTGGACTATCTAGGTTAGGTAACGGGCACTTTGAGTATCTAGGTTACCTAGCGGGAACTTGGACAATGTAAGCCACCTAGCGGACACTTGGACTATCTAGGTTACCTAACGGGCACTTTGACTATCTAGGTTACATAGCGGGCACTTGGACTATGAAGGTTAAATAGCGAGCACTTGGACTCTAGGTTACCTAGCGGGCACTTGGACTATCTAGGTTACCTAGCGGGCCCTTGGACTATGTAGGTTTCCTAGCGGGCATTTGGACTATCTAGGTTAAAGAACGGGCACTTGGACTATGTAGGCAACCTAGCGGGCACTTGGAAAGTCTAGGTTTCCTTGCGGGCACTTGGACTATCTAGGTTAAAGAACAGGCACTTGGACTATGTAGGATCCCTATCGGACATTTTGACTACTTAGGTTACCTAGCGGGTACTTGGACTATCTAGGTTAACTAGCGGGCACTTGGACTATCTAGGTCAGCTAGCGGGCCCTTGTACTATGTAGGTTAACTAGCGAGAACTTGGACTATCTAGATTAACTAGCGGACCTTGGACTACGTAGGTTAACTAGCGGGCCCTTGGACTATCTAGGTTAACTAGCGGGCATTTGGACTATGTAGGTTCCCTAGCGGGCACTTGGATTATATAGGTTCCCTATCGGGCCCTTGGAGTATGTAGGTTACCTAGCGGGCACTTGGACTATGTAGGTTAACTACAAGGCACTTGGACTATCAAGGTTACCTAGCGGGCCCTTGGACTATGTAGGTTACCAGCGTGCACTTGGACTATCTAGGTTAACGAACGTGCACTTGGACTATGTAGGTAAGCTAGCCAGCACTTGGACTGTCTAGGTTACCTAGCGGGCACTTGGACTATCTAGGTTAATGAACGGGCACTTGGACTATGTAGGTTAACTAGCGGACACTTCGAATATCTAGGTTAGCTAACGGGCAATTGGACTATCTAGGTTACCTAGCGGGCACTTGGACTATGTAGGTTCCCTAGCGGGCCCTTGGACTATTTAGGTTACCTAGCAGGCACTTTGACTATCTAGGTTAACTAACGGGCACTTGGACTATGAAGGTTGCCTAGGGAGCACTTGGAGTATGTAGGTTCCCTAGCGGGCACTTGGACTATGTAGGTTCCCTATCGGGTACTTGGACTGTCTAGGTTAACTAGTGGGCAATTGGACTGTCTAGGTTACCTAGTGGGCACTTGGACTATGTACGTTCCCTAGCGGGCACTTGGGCTATCTACGTTACCTAGCGGGCACTTGGACTATGTACCTTCCCTAGGGGGCACTTGGACTATCTATGTTAACTAGCGGGCACTTGGACTATGTAGGTTCCCTAGCGGTCACGTGGACTATGTAGACTTCATAGAAGGCACTTGGACTATGTAGGTTAACAGGCGGGCACTTGGACTATCCAGGTTACCAAGCGGGCACTTGGACTATGTAGGTTACCCAATGGGCACTTGGACTATCTAGGTTAACGAACGGACACTTGGACTATGTAGGTTAGCTATCAGGCACTTGGACTATCTAGGTTACCTAGCAGGCACTTGGACTATGTAGGTTACCTAGCGGACACTTGGACTATCTAGGTTACCTAGCTGGCACTTGGACTATCTAGGTTAACTAGCGGGCCCTTGGACTATCTAGGTTAACTAGCGGGCACTTGAACTATGTAGTTTCCCTAGCGGGCATTTGGATTATTTAGGTTACCTAGTGGGCACTTGGACTATGTAGGTTCCCTAGCGGGAACTTGGACTATTTAGGTTACCTGGCAGGCACTTTGACTATCTAGGTTAACTAACGGGCACTTGGACTATGAAGGTTGCCTAGCGAGCACTTGGAGTATGTAGGTTCCCTAGCGGGCACTTGGACTATATAGGTTCCCTAGCGGGCACTTGGATTATGTAGGTTCCCTATCGGGCACTTGGACTATGTAGGTTAACTAGCGGGTACTTGGACTGTCTAGGTTACCTAGCGGGCACTTGGATTATCTAGGTTAGCTAACAGGCACTTGGACTATCTAGGATCCCTAGTGGGCCCTTGTACTATCTAGGTTACCTAGCTGGCACTTGGACTATGTTGGTCAACTAGCGGGCCCTTATACTACCTAGGTTAGCTAACGGGCACTTAGATTATGTAGTTTAACTAGGGGGCACTTGGAATTTGTAGGTTAACTAGCGGACACTTGCACTATGTAGGTTAACTAGCGGGCCCATGGACTATGTAGGTTTACTAGCGGGCCTTTGGACTATCTAGGTTCCCTCAAGGGCACTTGGGGTATCTTGGTTACCGAACGGGCACTTGAACTATCTAGGTTATCTAGCGGGCACTTGGACTATGTAGGCTAACTAGGGGGCCCTTGAACGATCGAGGTTACCTAGCGGGTACTAGAACTATCTAGGTTAACTAGCGGGCACTTGCACTATCTAAGTTACCTAGCGGGCACTTGGAATAAGTACGTTCCCTAGTGGGAATTTGGACTATGTACGTTCCCTAGCGGGCACTTGGACTATCTATGTTAACTGGCGGGCACTTGGAATATGTATGTTAACTAGCGGACACTTGCACTATGTCGGTTACCTAGCAGGCACTTGGACTATCTAGGTTAACTAGCGGGCACTTGGACTATCTAGGTTAACTATCGTGCACTTGCTATGTAGGTTCCTTAGCGGGCACTTGGACAATCTAGGTTGCCTAGCGGGCACTTGTACTATGTAGGTTAACTAGCGTGCCCTTGGACTATCTAGGTTACGTAGCGGGCACTTGGTATATAGGTTAACTAGCAGGCATTTGGACTATGTAGGTTAACTAGCGGACACTTACACGATCTAGGTTAACTAGTGGGCCCTTGTATTATATAGGTTAACTAGCGGGCCAAGGATTATGTAGGTTTACAAGCAGGCACTTAGACTATCTAGGCAAACTAGCGGGCACATGGACTATGTAGCTTCCCTAGCGGGCATTTGGACTATCTAGGTTACCTAGCGGGCACTTGGACTATCTAGCTTACCTAGCGAGCACTTGGACTGTCTAAGTTACCTAGCAGGCCCTTTGACTATCTACGTTAACTAACGGGCACTTGGACAATGTAGGTTGTCTAGCGGGCACTTGGATTATGTAGGTTCCCTAGCGGGCACTTGAACTATCTAGGTTAACGAACGGGCACTTGGACTATCTAGGTTACATAGCGGGCACTTGGACTTCTAGGTTAACGAACGGGCACTTGGACTATGTATGTTGCCTAGCGGGCACTTGGACTATCTAGGTTAGCTAACGGGCACTTGGACTATCTAAGTAACCTAGCGGGAACTTGGACAATGTAGGTTACCTAGCAGGCACTTGGACTATCTAGGTTACCTAACGGGCACTTTCACTATCTAGGTTACCTAGCTGGCACTTGGACTATGTAGGTTAACTAGCGGGCACTTGGACGATCTAGGTTAACTAGCGAGCACTTGGACTATATAGGTTACCTAGCGGGCACTTGGACTATCGAGGTTAACGAACGGGCACTTGGACTATGTAGGTTACCTAGCAGGCACTTGGACTATCTAGGTTACCTATTTAGCACTTGGACGATATAGGTTCCCTAGCGGGCACTTGGACTATCTAGGTTAACGAACGGGCACTTGGACTATGCAGGCAACCTAGCGGCACTTGGACTGTCTAGGTTACATAGCGGGCACTTGGACTTCTAGGTTAACGAACGGGCACTTGGACTATGTATGTTGCCTAGCGGGCACTTGGACTATCTAGGTTAGGTTACGGGCACTTGGACTATCTAGGTTACCTAGCGGGAACTTGGACTATCTAGGTTACCTAGCAGGCACTTGGACTATCTAGGTTACCTAACGGGCACTTTCACTATCTAGGTTACCTAGCTGGCACTTGGACTATGTAGGTTCCCTAGCGGGCACTTGGACTCTGTATGTTCCCTAGCGGGCACTTGGACAATGTATGTTCCCTACGCACACTTGAACTAAGTAAGTTAACTACCGGGCACTTGGACTATGTAGGTTAACTAGCGGGTCCTTGGACTATCTAGGTTACCTAGCGGGCACTTGGACTATGTAGGTTAACTACCGGGCACTTGCACTATCTAGGTTACCGAACGGGCATTTGGACTATGTAGGTAAACTAGCGGGCACTTGGACAGTCTAGGTTACCTAGCGGGCACTTGGACATCTAGGTTAACGAACGGGCACTTGGACTATGTAGGTTGCTTAGCGGGCACTTGGACTATCTAGGTTAGGTAACGGGCACTTTGAGTATCTAGGTTACCTAGCGGGAACTTGGACAATGTAAGCCACCTAGCGGACACTTGGACTATCTAGGTTACCTAACAGGCACTTTGACTATCTAGGTTACATAGCGGGCACTTGGACTATGAAGGTTAAATAGCGAGCACTTGGACTCTAGGTTACCTAGCGGGCACTTGGACTATCTAGGTTACCTAGCGGGCCCTTGGACTATGTAGGTTTCCTAGCGGGCATTTGGACTATCTAGGTTAAAGAACGGGCACTTGGACTATGTAGGTAACCTAGCGGGCACTTGGAAAGTCTAGGTTTCCTTGCGGGCACTTGGACTATCTAGGTTAACGAACAGGCACTTGGACTATGTAGGATCCCTATCGGACATTTTGACTACTTAGGTTACCTAGCGGGTACTTGGACTATCTAGGTTAACTAGCGGGCATTTGGATGATCAATGTTAACTAGCGGCACTTGGACTATGTACGTTCCCTAGCGGGCTCTTGGACTATCTACGTTACCTAGCGTGCACTTGAACTATGTACGTTACCTAGCGGGCAATTGGACTATGTACGTTTCCTAGCGGGTACTTGGACTAGATAGGTTCCCTAGAGGGCACTTGGTCTATCTAGGTTAACTAACGGGCACTTGGACTATCTAGGTTAACTAGCGAGCACTTGGACTATCTAGGTTAACTAGCGGGCATTTGGACTATTAGGGACCCTAGCGGGCATTTGGACTATATTGGTTACATAGCGGGCACTTGGACTATGTAGGTTAACGAACGGGCACTTGGACTATGTGGGTAACCTAGTGGTCACTTGAACTGTCTAGGTTACCTAGCGGGCACTTGGACTATGTAGGTTAACTAGCGGGCACTTGGACTATCTAGGTTAACTAGCGGGCCCTTGGACGATGTAGGTTAACTAGCGGGCCCTTGGACTATGTAGGTTAACTAGCGGGACCTTGGACTATGTAGGTTACCTAGCGGGCACTTGGACGATCTAGGTTAACTAGCGGGACCTTGGACTATGTAGGTTAACTAGCGGGCCCTTGGACTATGTAGATTAACTAGCGGCACTTGGACTATGTATGTTCCAGAGCGGACACTTGGACTATCTAGGTTCCCTAGCGGGAACTTGTACTATGTAGGTTAACTAGCGGACACTTGGACGATCTAGGTTAACTAGCGGCACTTGGACTATCTACATTAACTAGGGGGCCCTTGGACTATGTAGATTCCCTAGCGGGCACTTGGACTATGTAGGTTCCTTAGCGGGCACTTGGACTCTATATGTTCCCTAACGGGCACTTGGACTATGTATATTCCCTACGGACACTTGAACTATGTAAGTTAACTACCGGGCACTTGGACTATGTAGGTTAACTAGCGCGTCCTTGGACTATCTAGGTTACCTAGCGGGCACTTGGACTATGTAGGTTAACTACCGGGCACTTGCACTATCTAGGTTACCGAACGGGCATTTGGAGTATGTAGGTAAACTAGCGGGCACTTGGACTTCTAGGTTAACGAACAGGCACTTGGACTATGTATGTTGCATAGCGGGCAATTGGACTATCTAGGTTAAGTAACGGGCACTTGGACTATCTAGGTTACCTAGCAGGAACTTGGACTATGTAGGTTACCTAGCGTGCACTTGAACTATCTACGTTACCTACCGGGTACTTGGACTATCTAGGTTACCTACCGGGCACTTGCACTATATAGGTTCCCTAGCGGGCACTTGGATTATGTATGTTCCCTATCGGGCACTTGGACTATGTAGGTTAACTAGGGGGCACTAGGACTATGTAGGTTACCTAGCGGACCCTTGGAATAACTAGGTTACCTAGCGGGCATTTGGACTATGTATGCTCCCTAGCGGTCATTTGGACTATATAGATTACCTCGCGGGCACTTAGACATTGTAGGTTCCCTATCGGGCACTTGGAGAATGTAGGTTAACTAGGGGGAACTAGGACAATGTAGGTTACCAAGCAGGCCCTTGGATTATCTAGGTTACCTAGGGGGAACCTGGTGTATGTAGGTTAACTAGTGGGCACTTGGACTATCTAGGTTACCTAGCGGGCCCTTGGACTATGTAGGTTTCCTAGCGGGCATTTGGACTATCTAGGTTAAAGAACGAGCACTTGGACTATGTAGGTAACCTAACGGGCACTTGGACTTCTAGGTTAACGAACGGGCACTTGGTCTATGTAGGTTGCTTAGCGGGCACTTGGACTATCTAGGTTAGGTAACGGGCACTTTGAGTATCTAGGTTACCTAGCGGGAACTTGGACAATGTAAGTTACCTAGCGGACACTTGGACTATCTAGGTTACCTAACGGGCACTTTGACTATCTAGGTTACATAGCGGGCACTTGGACTCTAGGTTACCTAGCGGGCACTTGGACTATCTAGGTTACCTAGCGGGCCCTTGGACTATGTAGGTTTCCTAGCGGGCATTTGGACTATCTAGGTTAAAGAACGGTCACTTGGACTATGTAGGTAACCTAGCGGGCACTTGGAAAGTCTATGTTACCTAGCGGGCACTTGGACTATCTAGGTTAACGAACGGGCACATGGACTATGTAGGATCCCTATCAGACATTTGGACTACTTAGGTTACCTAGCGGGTACTTGGACTATCTAGGTTAACTAGCGGGCACTTGGACTATCTAGGTTAACTAGCGGACCTTGGACTACGTAGGTTAACTAGCGGGCCCTTGGACAATCTAGGTTAACTAGCGGGCACTTGGATGATCAATGTTAACTAGCGGCACTTGGACTATGTACGTTCCCTAGCGGGCACTTGGACTATCTACGTTACCTAGCGTGCACTTGAACTATGTACGTTACCTAGCGGGCACTTGGACTATGTAGGTTAACTAGCGGGCACTTGGACTATCTAGGTTACCTAGTGGCACTTGGACTATGTACGTTCCCTAGCGGGCACTTGGACTATCTACGTTACCTAGCGTGCACTTGAACTATGTAGGTTACCTAGCGGGCACTTGGACTATGTACGTTTCCTAGCGGGTACTTGGAATGGATAGGTTCCCAAGCGGGCACTTGTACTATGTAGGTTAACGAGCGGACACTTGGACGATCTAGGTTAATTAGCGGGACTTGGACTATCTACATTAACTAGGGGGCCCTTGGATTATGTAGATTCCCTAGCGGGCACTTGGACTATGTAGGTTCCCTAGCGGGCACTTGGACTCTGTATGTTCCCTAGCGGGCACTTGGACTATGTATGTTCCCTACGGACACTTGAACTATGTAAGTTAACTACCGGGCACTTGGACTATGTAGGTTAACTAGCGGGTCCTTGGACTATCTAGGTTACCTAGCGGGCACTTGGACTATGTAGGTTAACTAACGGGCAATAGGACTATCTAGGTTAACTAGCGGGCCCTTGGACGATGTAGTTTAACTAGGGGGGCCCTTGGTTCTATGTAGGTTAACTAGCGGGCCCTTGGACTATGTATGTTACCTAGCGGGCACTTGGACGATCTAGGTTAACTAGCGGGTTCGTGGACTTTGTAGGTTAACTAGCGGGCCCTTGGACTATGTAGATTGACTAGCGGCACTTGGACTATCTATGTTAACTAGCGGACCCTTGGACTATGTACATTCCCTAGTGGGCACTTGGACTATGTATGTTCCAGAGCGGGCACTTGGACTATGTAGGTTCCTTAGCAGGCACTTGTACTAGGTAGGTTAACTAGCGGACACCTGGACGATCTAGGTTAACTAGCGGCACTTGGACTATGTATGTTCCAGAGCGGGCACTTGGACTATGTAGGTTCCCTAGCAAGCACTTGGAGTATGTAGGTTCCAGAGCGGGCACTTGGACTATGTAGGTTCCCTAGCGGCACTTGTACTATGTAGGTTAACTAGCGGACACTTGGACGATCTAGGTTAACTAGCGGCACTTGGACTATCTACATTAACTAGGGGGCCCTTGGACTATGTAGATTCCCCAGCGGGCACTTGGACTATGTAGGTTCCCTAGCGGGCACTTGGACTCTGTATGTTCCCTAGCAGGCACTTGGACTATGTATGTTCCCTACGGACACTTGAACTATGTAAGTTAACTACCGGGCACTTGGACTATGTAGGTTAACTAGCGGGTCCTTGGACTATCTAGGTTACCTAGCGGGCACTTGGACTATGTAGGTTAACTAACGGGCAATAGGACTATCTAGGTTAACTAGCGGGCCCTTGGACGATGTAGTTTAACTAGGGGGGCCCTTGGTTCTATGTAGGTTAACTAGCGGGCCCTTGGACTATGTATGTTACCTAGCGGGCACTTGGACGATCTAGGTTAACTAGCGGGTTCGTGGACTTTGTAGGTTAACTAGCGGGCCCTTGGACTATGTAGATTGACTAGCGGCACTTGGACTATCTATGTTAACTAGCGGACCCTTGGACTATGTACATTCCCTAGTGGGCACCTGGACTATGTATGTTCCAGAGCGGGCACTTGGACTATGTAGGTTCCTTAGCAGGCACTTGTACTAGGTAGGTTAACTAGCGGACACCTGGACGATCTAGGTTAACTAGCGGCACTTGGACTATGTATGTTCCAGAGCGGGCACTTGGACTATGTAGGTTCCCTAGCAAGCACTTGGAGTATGTAGGTTCCAGAGCGGGCACTTGGACTATGTAGGTTCCCTAGCGGCACTTGTACTATGTAGGTTAACTAGCGGACACTTGGACGATCTAGGTTAACTAGCGGCACTTGGACTATCTACATTAACTAGGGGGCCCTTGGACTATGTAGATTCCCTAGCGGGCACTTGGACTATGTAGGTTCCCTAGCGGGCACTTGGACTATGTAGGTTAACTACAAGGCACTTGGACTATCAAGGTTACCTAGCGGGCCCTTGGACTATGTAGGTTACCAGCGGGCACTTGGACTATCTAGGTTAACGAACGTGCACTTGGACTATGTAGGTAACCTAGCCAGCACTTGGACTGTCTAGGTTACCTAGCGGGCACTTGGACTATCTAGGTTAATGAACGGGCACTTGGACTATGTAGGTTAATTAGCAGACACTTTGAATATCTAGGTTAGGTAACGGGCAATTGGACTATCTAGGTTACCTAGCGGGCACTTGGACTATGTAGGTTCCCTAGCGGGAACTTGGACTATTTAGGTTACCTGGCAGGCACTTTGACTATCTAGGTTAACTAACGGGCACTTGGACTATGAAGGTTGCCTAGCGAGCACTTGGAGTATGTAGGTTCCCTAGCGGGCACTTGGACTATATAGGTTCCCTAGCGGGCACTTGGATTATGTAGGTTCCCTATCGGGCACTTGGACTATGTAGGTTAACTAGCGGGTACTTGGACTGTCTAGGTTACCTAGCGGGCACTTGGATTATCTAGGTTAGCTAACAGGCACTTGGACTATCTAGGATCCCTAGTGGGCCCTTGTACTATCTAGGTTACCTAGCTGGCACTTGGACTATGTTGGTCAACTAGCGGGCCCTTATACAACCTAGGTTAGCTAACGGGCACTTAGATTATGTAGTTTAACTAGGGGGCACTTGGAATTTGTAGGTTAACTAGCGGACACTTGCACTATGTAGGTTAACTAGCGGGCCCATGGACTATGTAGGTTTACTAGCGGGCCTTTGGACTATCTAGGTTCCCTCAAGGGCACTTGGGGTATCTTGGTTACCGAACGGGCACTTGAACTATCTAGGTTATCTAGCGGGCACTTGGACTATGTAGGCTAACTAGGGGGCCCTTGAACGATCGAGGTTACCTAGCGGGTACTAGAACTATCTAGGTTAACTAGCGGGCACTTGCACTATCTAAGTTACCTAGCGGGCACTTGGAATAAGTACGTTCCCTAGTGGGAATTTGGACTATGTACGTTCCCTAGCGGGCACTTGGACTATCTATGTTAACTGGCGGGCACTTGGAATATGTATGTTAACTAGCGGACACTTGCACTATGTCGGTTACCTAGCAGGCACTTGGACTATCTAGGTTAACTAGCGGGCACTTGGACTATCTAGGTTAACTATCGTGCACTTGCTATGTAGGTTCCTTAGCGGGCACTTGGACAATCTAGGTTGCCTAGCGGGCACTTGTACTATGTAGGTTAACTAGCGTGCCCTTGGACTATCTAGGTTACGTAGCGGGCACTTGGTATATAGGTTAACTAGCAGGCATTTGGACTATGTAGGTTAACTAGCGGACACTTACACGATCTAGGTTAACTAGTGGGCCCTTGTATTATATAGGTTAACTAGCGGGCCAAGGATTATGTAGGTTTACAAGCAGGCACTTAGACTATCTAGGCAAACTAGCGGGCACATGGACTATGTAGCTTCCCTAGCGGGCATTTGGACTATCTAGGTTACCTAGCGGGCACTTGGACTATCTAGCTTACCTAGCGAGCACTTGGACTGTCTAAGTTACCTAGCAGGCCCTTTGACTATCTACGTTAACTAACGGGCACTTGGACAATGTAGGTTGTCTAGCGGGCACTTGGATTATGTAGGTTCCCTAGCGGGCACTTGAACTATCTAGGTTAACGAACGGGCACTTGGACTATCTAGGTTACATAGCGGGCACTTGGACTTCTAGGTTAACGAACGGGCACTTGGACTATGTATGTTGCCTAGCGGGCACTTGGACTATCTAGGTTAGCTAACGGGCACTTGGACTATCTAAGTAACCTAGCGGGAACTTGGACAATGTAGGTTACCTAGCAGGCACTTGGACTATCTAGGTTACCTAACGGGCACTTTCACTATCTAGGTTACCTAGCTGGCACTTGGACTATGTAGGTTAACTAGCGGGCACTTGGACGATCTAGGTTAACTAGCGAGCACTTGGACTATATAGGTTACCTAGCGGGCACTTGGACTATCGAGGTTAACGAACGGGCACTTGGACTATGTAGGTTACCTAGCAGGCACTTGGACTATCTAGGTTACCTATTTAGCACTTGGACGATATAGGTTCCCTAGCGGGCACTTGGACTATCTAGGTTAACGAACGGGCACTTGGACTATGCAGGCAACCTAGCGGCACTTGGACTGTCTAGGTTACATAGCGGGCACTTGGACTTCTAGGTTAACGAACGGGCACTTGGACTATGTATGTTGCCTAGCGGGCACTTGGACTATCTAGGTTAGGTTACGGGCACTTGGACTATCTAGGTTACCTAGCGGGAACTTGGACTATCTAGGTTACCTAGCAGGCACTTGGACTATCTAGGTTACCTAACGGGCACTTTCACTATCTAGGTTACCTAGCTGGCACTTGGACTATGTAGGTTACCTAAAGGGCACTTTGACTATCTAGGTTACCTAGCGGGCACTTGGACTATCTAGGTTAACTAGCAGGAACTTAGACTATCTAGGTTACCTAGCGGGCACTTGGATTATCTAGGTTACCTAGCGGTCCCCTGGACTATGTAGGTTACCTAGCGGGCACTTGGACTATCTAGGTTAACGAACAGGCACTTGGACTATGTAGGATCCCTATCGGACATTTTGACTACTTAGGTTACCTAGCGGGTACTTGGACTATCTAGGTTAACTAGCGGGCATTTGGATGATCAATGTTAACTAGCGGCACTTGGACTATGTACGTTCCCTAGCGGGCTCTTGGACTATCTACGTTACCTAGCGTGCACTTGAACTATGTACGTTACCTAGCGGGCAATTGGACTATGTACGTTTCCTAGCGGGTACTTGGACTAGATAGGTTCCCTAGAGGGCACTTGGTCTATCTAGGTTAACTAACGGGCACTTGGACTATCTAGGTTAACTAGCGAGCACTTGGACTATCTAGGTTAACTAGCGGGCATTTGGACTATTAGGGACCCTAGCGGGCATTTGGACTATATTGGTTACATAGCGGGCACTTGGACTATGTAGGTTAACGAACGGGCACTTGGACTATGTGGGTAACCTAGTGGTCACTTGAACTGTCTAGGTTACCTAGCGGGCACTTGGACTATGTAGGTTAACTAGCGGGCACTTGGACTATCTAGGTTAACTAGCGGGCCCTTGGACGATGTAGGTTAACTAGCGGGCCCTTGGACTATGTAGGTTAACTAGCGGGACCTTGGACTATGTAGGTTACCTAGCGGGCACTTGGACGATCTAGGTTAACTAGCGGGACCTTGGACTATGTAGGTTAACTAGCGGGCCCTTGGACTATGTAGATTAACTAGCGGCACTTGGACTATGTATGTTCCAGAGCGGACACTTGGACTATCTAGGTTCCCTAGCGGGAACTTGTACTATGTAGGTTAACTAGCGGACACTTGGACGATCTAGGTTAACTAGCGGCACTTGGACTATCTACATTAACTAGGGGGCCCTTGGACTATGTAGATTCCCTAGCGGGCACTTGGACTATGTAGGTTCCTTAGCGGGCACTTGGACTCTATATGTTCCCTAACGGGCACTTGGACTATGTATATTCCCTACGGACACTTGAACTATGTAAGTTAACTACCGGGCACTTGGACTATGTAGGTTAACTAGCGCGTCCTTGGACTATCTAGGTTACCTAGCGGGCACTTGGACTATGTAGGTTAACTACCGGGCACTTGCACTATCTAGGTTACCGAACGGGCATTTGGAGTATGTAGGTAAACTAGCGGGCACTTGGACTTCTAGGTTAACGAACAGGCACTTGGACTATGTATGTTGCATAGCGGGCAATTGGACTATCTAGGTTAAGTAACGGGCACTTGGACTATCTAGGTTACCTAGCAGGAACTTGGACTATGTAGGTTACCTAGCGTGCACTTGAACTATCTACGTTACCTACCGGGTACTTGGACTATCTAGGTTACCTACCGGGCACTTGCACTATATAGGTTCCCTAGCGGGCACTTGGATTATGTATGTTCCCTATCGGGCACTTGGACTATGTAGGTTAACTAGGGGGCACTAGGACTATGTAGGTTACCTAGCGGACCCTTGGAATAACTAGGTTACCTAGCGGGCATTTGGACTATGTATGCTCCCTAGCGGTCATTTGGACTATATAGATTACCTCGCGGGCACTTAGACATTGTAGGTTCCCTATCGGGCACTTGGAGAATGTAGGTTAACTAGGGGGAACTAGGACAATGTAGGTTACCAAGCAGGCCCTTGGATTATCTAGGTTACCTAGGGGGAACCTGGTGTATGTAGGTTAACTAGTGGGCACTTGGACTATCTAGGTTACCTAGCGGGCCCTTGGACTATGTAGGTTTCCTAGCGGGCATTTGGACTATCTAGGTTAAAGAACGAGCACTTGGACTATGTAGGTAACCTAACGGGCACTTGGACTTCTAGGTTAACGAACGGGCACTTGGTCTATGTAGGTTGCTTAGCGGGCACTTGGACTATCTAGGTTAGGTAACGGGCACTTTGAGTATCTAGGTTACCTAGCGGGAACTTGGACAATGTAAGTTACCTAGCGGACACTTGGACTATCTAGGTTACCTAACGGGCACTTTGACTATCTAGGTTACATAGCGGGCACTTGGACTCTAGGTTACCTAGCGGGCACTTGGACTATCTAGGTTACCTAGCGGGCCCTTGGACTATGTAGGTTTCCTAGCGGGCATTTGGACTATCTAGGTTAAAGAACGGTCACTTGGACTATGTAGGTAACCTAGCGGGCACTTGGAAAGTCTATGTTACCTAGCGGGCACTTGGACTATCTAGGTTAACGAACGGGCACATGGACTATGTAGGATCCCTATCAGACATTTGGACTACTTAGGTTACCTAGCGGGTACTTGGACTATCTAGGTTAACTAGCGGGCACTTGGACTATCTAGGTTAACTAGCGGACCTTGGACTACGTAGGTTAACTAGCGGGCCCTTGGACAATCTAGGTTAACTAGCGGGCACTTGGATGATCAATGTTAACTAGCGGCACTTGGACTATGTACGTTCCCTAGCGGGCACTTGGACTATCTACGTTACCTAGCGTGCACTTGAACTATGTACGTTACCTAGCGGGCACTTGGACTATGTAGGTTAACTAGCGGGCACTTGGACTATCTAGGTTACCTAGTGGCACTTGGACTATGTACGTTCCCTAGCGGGCACTTGGACTATCTACGTTACCTAGCGTGCACTTGAACTATGTAGGTTACCTAGCGGGCACTTGGACTATGTACGTTTCCTAGCGGGTACTTGGAATGGATAGGTTCCCAAGCGGGCACTTGTACTATGTAGGTTAACGAGCGGACACTTGGACGATCTAGGTTAATTAGCGGGACTTGGACTATCTACATTAACTAGGGGGCCCTTGGATTATGTAGATTCCCTAGCGGGCACTTGGACTATGTAGGTTCCCTAGCGGGCACTTGGACTCTGTATGTTCCCTAGCGGGCACTTGGACTATGTATGTTCCCTACGGACACTTGAACTATGTAAGTTAACTACCGGGCACTTGGACTATGTAGGTTAACTAGCGGGTCCTTGGACTATCTAGGTTACCTAGCGGGCACTTGGACTATGTAGGTTAACTAACGGGCAATAGGACTATCTAGGTTAACTAGCGGGCCCTTGGACGATGTAGTTTAACTAGGGGGGCCCTTGGTTCTATGTAGGTTAACTAGCGGGCCCTTGGACTATGTATGTTACCTAGCGGGCACTTGGACGATCTAGGTTAACTAGCGGGTTCGTGGACTTTGTAGGTTAACTAGCGGGCCCTTGGACTATGTAGATTGACTAGCGGCACTTGGACTATCTATGTTAACTAGCGGACCCTTGGACTATGTACATTCCCTAGTGGGCACCTGGACTATGTATGTTCCAGAGCGGGCACTTGGACTATGTAGGTTCCTTAGCAGGCACTTGTACTAGGTAGGTTAACTAGCGGACACCTGGACGATCTAGGTTAACTAGCGGCACTTGGACTATGTATGTTCCAGAGCGGGCACTTGGACTATGTAGGTTCCCTAGCAAGCACTTGGAGTATGTAGGTTCCAGAGCGGGCACTTGGACTATGTAGGTTCCCTAGCGGCACTTGTACTATGTAGGTTAACTAGCGGACACTTGGACGATCTAGGTTAACTAGCGGCACTTGGACTATCTACATTAACTAGGGGGCCCTTGGACTATGTAGATTCCCTAGCGGGCACTTGGACTATGTAGGTTCCCTAGCGGGCACTTGGACTATGTAGGTTAACTACAAGGCACTTGGACTATCAAGGTTACCTAGCGGGCCCTTGGACTATGTAGGTTACCAGCGGGCACTTGGACTATCTAGGTTAACGAACGTGCACTTGGACTATGTAGGTAACCTAGCCAGCACTTGGACTGTCTAGGTTACCTAGCGGGCACTTGGACTATCTAGGTTAATGAACGGGCACTTGGACTATGTAGGTTAATTAGCAGACACTTTGAATATCTAGGTTAGGTAACGGGCAATTGGACTATCTAGGTTACCTAGCGGGCACTTGGACTATGTAGGTTCCCTAGCGGGAACTTGGACTATTTAGGTTACCTGGCAGGCACTTTGACTATCTAGGTTAACTAACGGGCACTTGGACTATGAAGGTTGCCTAGCGAGCACTTGGAGTATGTAGGTTCCCTAGCGGGCACTTGGACTATATAGGTTCCCTAGCGGGCACTTGGATTATGTAGGTTCCCTATCGGGCACTTGGACTATGTAGGTTAACTAGCGGGTACTTGGACTGTCTAGGTTACCTAGCGGGCACTTGGATTATCTAGGTTAGCTAACAGGCACTTGGACTATCTAGGATCCCTAGTGGGCCCTTGTACTATCTAGGTTACCTAGCTGGCACTTGGACTATGTTGGTCAACTAGCGGGCCCTTATACAACCTAGGTTAGCTAACGGGCACTTAGATTATGTAGTTTAACTAGGGGGCACTTGGAATTTGTAGGTTAACTAGCGGACACTTGCACTATGTAGGTTAACTAGCGGGCCCATGGACTATGTAGGTTTACTAGCGGGCCTTTGGACTATCTAGGTTCCCTCAAGGGCACTTGGGGTATCTTGGTTACCGAACGGGCACTTGAACTATCTAGGTTATCTAGCGGGCACTTGGACTATGTAGGCTAACTAGGGGGCCCTTGAACGATCGAGGTTACCTAGCGGGTACTAGAACTATCTAGGTTAACTAGCGGGCACTTGCACTATCTAAGTTACCTAGCGGGCACTTGGAATAAGTACGTTCCCTAGTGGGAATTTGGACTATGTACGTTCCCTAGCGGGCACTTGGACTATCTATGTTAACTGGCGGGCACTTGGAATATGTATGTTAACTAGCGGACACTTGCACTATGTCGGTTACCTAGCAGGCACTTGGACTATCTAGGTTAACTAGCGGGCACTTGGACTATCTAGGTTAACTATCGTGCACTTGCTATGTAGGTTCCTTAGCGGGCACTTGGACAATCTAGGTTGCCTAGCGGGCACTTGTACTATGTAGGTTAACTAGCGTGCCCTTGGACTATCTAGGTTACGTAGCGGGCACTTGGTATATAGGTTAACTAGCAGGCATTTGGACTATGTAGGTTAACTAGCGGACACTTACACGATCTAGGTTAACTAGTGGGCCCTTGTATTATATAGGTTAACTAGCGGGCCAAGGATTATGTAGGTTTACAAGCAGGCACTTAGACTATCTAGGCAAACTAGCGGGCACATGGACTATGTAGCTTCCCTAGCGGGCATTTGGACTATCTAGGTTACCTAGCGGGCACTTGGACTATCTAGCTTACCTAGCGAGCACTTGGACTGTCTAAGTTACCTAGCAGGCCCTTTGACTATCTACGTTAACTAACGGGCACTTGGACAATGTAGGTTGTCTAGCGGGCACTTGGATTATGTAGGTTCCCTAGCGGGCACTTGAACTATCTAGGTTAACGAACGGGCACTTGGACTATCTAGGTTACATAGCGGGCACTTGGACTTCTAGGTTAACGAACGGGCACTTGGACTATGTATGTTGCCTAGCGGGCACTTGGACTATCTAGGTTAGCTAACGGGCACTTGGACTATCTAAGTAACCTAGCGGGAACTTGGACAATGTAGGTTACCTAGCAGGCACTTGGACTATCTAGGTTACCTAACGGGCACTTTCACTATCTAGGTTACCTAGCTGGCACTTGGACTATGTAGGTTAACTAGCGGGCACTTGGACGATCTAGGTTAACTAGCGAGCACTTGGACTATATAGGTTACCTAGCGGGCACTTGGACTATCGAGGTTAACGAACGGGCACTTGGACTATGTAGGTTACCTAGCAGGCACTTGGACTATCTAGGTTACCTATTTAGCACTTGGACGATATAGGTTCCCTAGCGGGCACTTGGACTATCTAGGTTAACGAACGGGCACTTGGACTATGCAGGCAACCTAGCGGCACTTGGACTGTCTAGGTTACATAGCGGGCACTTGGACTTCTAGGTTAACGAACGGGCACTTGGACTATGTATGTTGCCTAGCGGGCACTTGGACTATCTAGGTTAGGTTACGGGCACTTGGACTATCTAGGTTACCTAGCGGGAACTTGGACTATCTAGGTTACCTAGCAGGCACTTGGACTATCTAGGTTACCTAACGGGCACTTTCACTATCTAGGTTACCTAGCTGGCACTTGGACTATGTAGGTTACCTAAAGGGCACTTTGACTATCTAGGTTACCTAGCGGGCACTTGGACTATCTAGGTTAACTAGCAGGAACTTAGACTATCTAGGTTACCTAGCGGGCACTTGGATTATCTAGGTTACCTAGCGGTCCCCTGGACTATGTAGGTTACCTAGCGGGCACTTGGACTATCTAGGTTAACGAACGGTCACGTGGACTATGTAGGTACCTAGCGGGCACTTGGACTGTCTAGGTTACCTAGCGGGCACTTTTACTATCTAGGTTAACTAGCAGACCTTGGACTATGTAGGTTAACTAGCGGGCCCTTGTACTATGTAGGTTAACTAGCGGGCACTTGGACTAACTAGGTTTCCTGGCAGGCCCTTGGACTATGTACATACCCTAGCGCGCACTTGGACTATCTAGCTTACCTAGCGGGCACTTGTACTATGTACTTCCCCTAGTGGGCACGTGGACTATCTAGGTTAACTAGCGGGCACTTGGACTATCTAGGTTACCTAGCAGGCACTTGGATTATGAAGGATCCCTAGCGGGCCCTTGGACTATCTAGGTTAACTAGCGGACACTTGGACTATGTAGGTTAACTAGCGGACACTTGCACGATCTAGGTTAACTAGCGGGCCCTTGCACTATGTAGGTTAACTAGCGGGCCCATGGATTATGTAGGTTTACTAGCAGGCCCTTGGACTATCTAGGTTAACTAGCGGACACTTGGATTATGTAGTTTCCCTAGCGGGCATTTGGACCAATTAGGTTACCAAGCGGGAACTTGGACTATGTAGGTTACCTAGAGGGCACTTGGACTATCTAAGTTACCTAGCAGGCACTTTGATTATCTAGGTTAACTAACGGGCACTTGGACTATGTAGGTTGCCTAGCGGGCACTTGGACTATGTAGGTTACCTAGCGGGCACTTGGACTATGTACATCCCCTAGTGGGCACTTGGACTATCTAGGTTAACTAACGGGCACGAGGACTATCTAGGTTAACTAGCGGGCACTTGGACTATCTAGGTTACCTAGCAGGCACTTGGATTATGAAGGATCCCTAGCGGGCATTTGGACTCTCTAGGTTAACTAGCGGGCACTTGGACTATGTAGGTTAACTAGCGGACACTTGCACGATCTAGGTTAACTAGCGGGCCCTTGCACTATGTAGTTAACTAGCGGGCCTATGGATTATGTAGGTTTACTAGCAGGCACTTGGACTATCTAGGTTAACTAGCGGGACCTTGGACTATGTAGTTTCCCTAGCGGGCATTTGGACTATTAAGGTTACCAAGCGGGAACTTGGACTATGTAGGTTCCCTAGGGGGCACTTGGATTATGTAGGTTCCCTATCGGGCACTTGGACTATGTAGGTTACCTAGCAGGCACTTTGACTATCTAGGTTAAATAACGGGCACTTGGACTATGTAGGTTGCCTAGCGGGCACTTGGACTACGTAGGTTCCCTAGCGGGCACTTGGATTATGTAGGTTAACTATCGGGCACTTGGACTATGTAGGTTAACTAGCGGGTACTTGGACTGTCTAGGTTACCTAGCGGGCACTTGGATTATCTAGGTTAGCTAACAGGCACTTGGACTATCTAGGTTACCTAGCGGGCACTTGTACTATCTAGGTTACCTAGCTGGCACTTGGACTATGTAGGTCAACTAGCGGGCCCTTATACTACCTAGGTTAGCTAACGGGCACTTAGATTATGTAGTTTAACTAGGGGGCACTTGGAATTTGTAGGTTAACTAGCGGACACTTGCACTATGTAGGTTAACTAACGGGCCCATGGACTATGTAGGTTTACTAGCGGGCCTTTGGACTATCTAGGTTCCCTCAAGGGCACTTGGGGTATCTTGATTACCGAACGGGCACTTGAACTATCTAGGTTATCTAGCGGGCACTTGGACTATGTAGGCTAACTAGGGGGCCCTTGAACGATCGAGGTTACCTAGCGGGTACTAGAACTATCTAGGTTAACTAGCGGGCACTTGCACTATCTAAGTTACCTAGCGGGCACTTGGAATAAGTACGTTCCCTAGTGGGAATTTGGACTATGTACGTTCCCTAGCGGGCACTTGGACTATCTATGTTAACTTGCGGGCACTTGGAATATGTATGTTAACTAGCGGACACTTGCACTATGTCAGTTACCTAGCAGGCACTTGGACTATCTAGGTTAACTAGCGGGCACTTGGACTATCTAGGTTAACTATCGTGCACTTGGACTATGTAGGTTCCTTAGCGGGCACTTGGACAATCTAGGTTGCCTAGCGGGCACTTGTACTATGTAGGTTAACTAGCGTGCCCTTGGACTATCTAGGTTACGTAGCGGGCACTTGGTATATAGGTTAACTAGCGTGCATTTGGACTATGTAGGTTAACTAGCGGACACTTACACGATCTACGTTAACTAGTGGGCCCTTGTACTATATAGGTTAACTAGCGGGCCATGGATTATGTAGGTTTACTAGCAGGCACTTGGACTATCTAGGCAATCTATCGGGCACTTGGACTATGTAGCTTCCCTAGCGGGCACTTGGACTATCTAGGTTAGCTAACGGGCACTTGGACTATCTAAGTAACCTAGCGGGAACTTGGACAATGTAGGTTACCTAGCAGGCACTTGGACTATCTAGGTTACCTAACGGGCACATTCACTATCTAGGTTACCTAGCTGGCACTTGGACTATGTAGGTTAACTAGCGGGCACTTGGACGATCTAGGTTAACTAGCGGGCACTTGGACTATATAGGTTACCTAGCGGGCACTTGGACTATCAAGGTTAACGAACGGGCACTTGGACTATGTAGGTTACCTAGCCACCACTTGGACTATCTAGGTTAGCTAACAGGCACTTGGACTATATAGGTTCCCTAGCGGGCACTTGGACTATCTAGGTTAACGAACGGGCACTTGGACTATGCAGGTAACCTAGCGGCACTTGGACTGTCTAGGTAACATAGCGGGCACTTGGACTTCTAGGTTAACGAACGGGCACTTGGACTATGTATGTTGCCTAGCGGGCACTTGGACTATCTAGGTTAGGTTACGGGCACTTGGACTATCTAGGTTACCTAGCAGGAACATGGACTATCTAGGTTACCTAGCAGGCACTTGGACTATCTAGGTTACCTAACGGGCACTTTCACTATCTAGGTTACCTAGCTGGCACTTGGACTATGTAGGTTACCTAAAGGGCACTTTGACTATCTAGGTTACCTAGCGGGCACTTGGACTATCTAGGTTAACTAGCGGGAACTTAGACTATCTAGGTTACCTAGCGGGCACTTGGATTATCTAGGTTACCTAGCGGTCCCCTGGACTATGTAGGTTGCCTAGCGGGCACTTGGACTATCTAGGTTAACGAACGGGCACTTGGACTATGTAGGTACCTAGCGGGCACTTGGACTGTCTAGGTTACCTAGCGGGCACTTTTACTATCTAGGTTAACTAGCAGACCTTGGACTATGTAGGTTAACTAGCGGGCCCTTGGACTATGTAGGTTAACTAGCGGGCACTTGGACTATCTAGGTTTCCTGGCAGGCCCTTGGACTATGTACATACCCTAGCGCGCACTTGGACTATCTAGCTTACCTAGCGGGCACTTGGACTATGTACTTCCCCTAGTGGGCACGTGGACTATCTAGGTTAACTAGCGGGCAATTGGACTATCTAGGTTACCTAGCAGGCACTTGGATTATGAAGGATCCCTAGCGGGCACTTGGACTATATAGGTTAACTAGCGGGCACTTGGACTATGTAGGTTAACTAGCGGACACTTGCACGATCTAGGTTAACTAGCGGGCCCTTGCACTATATAGGTTAACTAGCGGGCCCATGGATTATGTAGGTTTACTACCAGGCACTTGGACTATCTAGGTTAACTAGCGGGCCCTTGGACTATGTAGTTTCCCTAGCGGGCATTTGGACTATTAAGGTTACCAAGCGGGAACTTGGACTATGTAGGTTCCCTAGCGGGCACTTGGATTATGTAGGTTCCCTATCGGGCACTTGGACTATGTAGGTTACCTAGCAGGCACTTTGACTATCTAGGTTAAATAACGGGCACTTGGACTATGTAGGTTGCCTAGCGGGCACTTGGACTATGTAGGTTCCCTAGCGGGCACTTGGATTATATAGGTTCCCTATCGGGCACTTAGACTATGTAGGTTAACTAGCGGGTACTTGGACTGTCTAGCTTACCTAGCGGGCACTTGGATTATCTAGGTTAGCTAACAGGCACTTGGACTATCTAGGATCCCTAGAGGGCACTTTTACTATCTAGGTTACCTAGCTGGCACTTGGAATATGTAGGTCAACTAGCGGGCCCTTATACTGCCTAGGTTAGCTAACGGGAACTTAGATTATGTAGGTTAATTAGGGGGCACTTGGAATATGTAGGTTAACTAGCGGGCCCATGGACTATGTAGGTTTACTAGCGGGCCCTTGGACTATCTAGGTTCCCTAAAGTGCACTTGGTTTATCTAGGTTACCTAAAGGGCTGTTGGACTATGTAGGCTAACTAGGGGGCCCTTGGACGATCTAGGTTACCTAGCGGGTACTTGAACTATCTACGTTAACTAGCGGGCACTTGCACTATCTACGTTACCTAGCAGGCACTTGGACTATCTATGTTAACTAGCGGGCACTTGGAATATGTAGGTTAACTAGCGGACACTTGCACTATGTAGGTTACCTAGCAGGCACTTGGACTATCTAGGTTAACTAGCGGGCACTTGGACTATGTAGGTTAACTAGCGGGCACTTGGACACTCTTGGTTACCTATGGGCACTTGGACTATGTACGTACGTTCCCTAACGGGCACTTGGGCTATCTACGTTCCCTAGAGGGCACTTGGACTATGTAGGTTAACGAACGGGCACTTGGACTATGTACGTAACCTAGTGGTCACTTGGACTGTCTAGGTTACCTAGCGGGAACTTGGACTATGTAGGTTAATTAGCGTGCCGTTGGTCTATGTAGGTTAACTAGCAGACCTTTGGACTATGTAAGTTAACTAGAGGGCACTTTGATGATTCTGGTTAACTAGCGGGCACTTGGACTATCTAGGTTAACTAGCGGGCACTTGGACTATCTAGGTTAACTAGAGGGCACTTGGACTGTGTAGGTTCCCTAGCGGGCAATTGGACTATACAGGTTACCTAGCGGGCACTTGGACTATGTAGGTTACCCAGCGGGCACTTGGACTATCTAGGTTAACTAGCGGGCACTTGGATTATCCAGGTTAACTAACGGGCACTTGGACTATGTATGTTCCAGAGCGAGCAATTGGACTATGTAGGTTCCCTAGCGGGAACTTGGACTATCTAGGTTCCCTAAAGGGCACTTGGACTATCTAGGTTACCGAACGGGCACTTGGACTATGTAGGTTAACTAGCGGACAATTGGACGATCTAGGTTAACTAGCGGACACTTACACTATGTAGGTTACCTAGCGGGCACTTGGACTATCTAGGTTAACTAGCGGGCACTTTGACTATGTAGGTGTAACTAGCGGACACTTGCACTATGTAGGTTACCTAGCGGGCACTTGGACTATGTAGGTTAACTGGCAGGCCCTTGGACTATCTAGATTACCTAGCAGGCATTTGGACTATGTAGGTTAACTAGCGGGCACTTGCACTCTCTAGGTTACCTAGCGGGCACTTTGACTATGTACCTTCTCTAGCGGGCATTTGGACTATCTACGTTAACTAGCGGGCACTTGGACTATGTAGGTTAACTAGAGGACACTTGGACTATCTAGGTTAACTAACGGGCACTTGGACTATCAAAGTTAACAAGCGTGCCCTTGGACTATGTATGTTAACTAGCGGGCCCTTGGACTATCTAGGTTATCTAGATAGCACTAAGACTATATAGGTTCCCTAGCATGCACTAGGACTTCTAGGTTAACGAACGGGCACTTGGACTGTCTAGGTTACATAGCGGGCACTTGGACTTCTAGGTTAACGAACGGGCACTTGGACTATGTATGTTGCCTAGCGGGCACTTGGACTATCTAGGTTACCTAACGGGCACTTTGACTATCTAGTTTACCTAGCCAGAACTTGGACATGTAGGTTACCTAGCAGGCACTTGGACTATCTAGGTTACCTAACGGGCACTTTCACTATCTAGGTTACCTAGCGGGCACTTGGACTATGTAGGTTAACTAGCGGGCACTTGGACTATCTAGGTTACCTAGCGGGCACTTGGACGATCTAGGTTACCTAGCGGGCCCTTGGACTATGTAGGTTACCTAGCGGGCACTTGGACTATCTAGGTTAACGAAAGGGCACTTGGATTATGTAGGTAAGCCAGCGGGCACTTGGACTGTCTAGGTTACCTAGCGGGCACTTTGATTATCTAGGTTAATTAGCAGACCTTCGACTATGTAGGTTAATTAGTGGACCCGTGGACTATGTAGGTTAACAAGCGGGCACTTGGACTATCTAGGTTTCCTAGCAGGCACTTGGACTATGTAAATACCCTAGCGCGCACTTGGATTATCTAGGTTACCTAGCGGGCACTTGGAATATGTACGTCCCCTAGTGGGTACTTGGACTATCTAGGTTAACTAACGGGCACGAGACTATCTAGGTTAACTAGCGGGCACTTGGACTATCTAGGTTACCTAGCAGGCACTTGGATTATGAAGGATCCCTAGCGGGCACTTGGACTATCTAGGTTAACTAGAGGGCCCTTGCACTATGTAGGTTAACTAGCGGGCCCATGGATTATTTAGGTTTTCTAGCAGGCACTTGGACTATCTAGGTTAACTAGCGGGCACTTGGACTATGTAGTTTCCATAGCGTGCATTTGGACAATTTAGGTTACCAAGCGGGAACAAGGACTATGTAGCTGACCTAGCGGGCACTTGGACTATCTAGGTTACCTAGGAGGCACTTTGACTATCTAGGTTAACTAACGGGCACTTGGACTATGTAGGTTGCCTAGCGGGCACTTGAACTATGTAGGTTCCCTAGCGGGCACTTGGATTATGTAGGTTAACTAGCGGGCGCTTGGACTATCTAGGTTACCTAGCAGGCACTTGGATTATCTAGGTTAACGAAAAGGCACTTGGACTATTTAGGTTACCTAGCCGCCACTTGGACTATCTAGGTTAGCTAGGGGGCACTTGTACTATCTAGGTTACCTAGCTGGCACTTGGACTATGTAGGTCAACTAACGGGCCCTTCTACTACCTAGGTTAGCTAACGGGAACTTAGATTATGTAGGTTAACTAGCGGGCACTTGGAATATGTAGGTTAACTAGCGGACTCTTGCACAATGTAGGTTACCTAGCAGGCACTTTGACTATCTAGGTTAACTAGCGGGCACATGGACTATCTAGGTTAACTAGCGTGCACTTGGACTATCTAGGTTACCTAGCAGGCACTTTGACTATCTAGGTTAACTAACGGGCACTTGGACTATGTAGGTTGCCTAACGGGCACTTGGATTATGTAGGTTCCCTATCGGCACTTGGACTATGTAGGTTAACTAGCGGGCACATGGACTGTCTAGGATACCTAGCGGGCACTTGGATTATCTAGGTTAACGAACGGGCACTTAGACTATGTAGGTTACCTAGCCGCCACTTGGACTATCTAGGTTAGCTAACAGGCACTTGGAATATCTAGGTTCCCTAGCGGGCACTTGTACTATCTAGGTTACCTAACTGGAACTTGGACAATGTAGGTCAACTAGCGGGCCCTTGGACTATCTAGGTTAGCTAACGGGCACTTAGATTATGTAGGTAAACTAGCGGGCACTTGGAATTTGTAGGTTACCTAGCGGACACTTGCACTATGTAGGTTTACTAGCGGGCCCTTGGACTATCTAGGTTACCTAAAGTGCACTTGGATTATCTATGTTAACTAGAGGGTACTTGGAATATGTAGGTTAACTAGCAGGCACTTGGACTATCTAGGTTAACTAGAGGGCACATGGACTACGTAGGCTAACTAGGGGGCCCTTGGACGATCTAGGTTACCTAGCGGGTACTTGAACTATCTAGGTTATCTAGCGGGCACTTGCACTATCTAGGTTACCTAGCGGGCACTTGGACTATGTACGTTCCCTAGCGGGCACTTGGATTATCTATGTTAACTAGAGGGTACTTGGAATATGTAGGTTAACTAGCGGACACTTGCACTATGTAGGTTACCTAGCAGGCACTTGGACTATCTAGGTTAACTAGCGGGCACATGGACTACGTAGGCTAACTAGGGGGCCCTTGGACGATCTAGGTTACCTAGCGGGTACTTGAACTATCTAGGTTAACTAGCGGGCACTTGCACTATCTAGGTTACCTAGCGGGTACTTGGACTATGTACGTTCCCTAGCGGGCACTTGGATTATCTATGTTAACTAGAGGGCACTTGGAATAAGTAGTTTAACTAGCGGACACTTGCACTATGTAGGTTACCTAGGAGGCACTTGGACTATCTAGGTTAACTAGCGGGCAAATGGACTATCTAGGTTAATTAGCGTGCACTTGGACTATGTAGGTTCCTTAGGGAGCACTTGGACTCTAGGTTACCTAGCGAGCACTTGGACTATCTAGGTTACCTAGCGGGTCCTTGGACTATGTAGGTTTCCTAGCGAGCACTTGGACTATCTAGGTTAACGAACAGGCACTTGGACTATGTAGGTTAACTAGAGGACACTTGGACTATCTAGGTTAACTAGTGGGCCATTGGACTATGTAGGTTAACTAGCAGGCACTTGGACAATCTAGGTTAAGCAGCGGGCACTTGGATGATCTAGGTTAACTAGCGGGCACTTTGACTATGTAGGTGTAACTAGCGGACACTTGCACTATGTAGGTTACCTAGCGGGCACTTGGACTATGTAGGTTAACTGGCAGGCCCTTGGACTATCTAGATTACCTAGCAGGCATTTGGACTATGTAGGTTAACTAGCGGGCACTTGCACTCTCTAGGTTACCTAGCGGGCACTTTGACTATGTACCTTCTCTAGCGGGCATTTGGACTATCTACGTTAACTAGCGGGCACTTGGACTATGTAGGTTAACTAGAGGACACTTGGACTATCTAGGTTAACTAACGGGCACTTGGACTATCAAAGTTAACAAGCGTGCCCTTGGACTATGTATGTTAACTAGCGGGCCCTTGGACTATCTAGGTTATCTAGATAGCACTAAGACTATATAGGTTCCCTAGCATGCACTAGGACTTCTAGGTTAACGAACGGGCACTTGGACTGTCTAGGTTACATAGCGGGCACTTGGACTTCTAGGTTAACGAACGGGCACTTGGACTATGTATGTTGCCTAGCGGGCACTTGGACTATCTAGGTTACCTAACGGGCACTTTGACTATCTAGTTTACCTAGCCAGAACTTGGACATGTAGGTTACCTAGCAGGCACTTGGACTATCTAGGTTACCTAACGGGCACTTTCACTATCTAGGTTACCTAGCGGGCACTTGGACTATGTAGGTTAACTAGCGGGCACTTGGACTATCTAGGTTACCTAGCGGGCACTTGGACGATCTAGGTTACCTAGCGGGCCCTTGGACTATGTAGGTTACCTAGCGGGCACTTGGACTATCTAGGTTAACGAAAGGGCACTTGGATTATGTAGGTAAGCTAGCGGGCACTTGGACTGTCTAGGTTACCTAGCGGGCACTTTGATTATCTAGATTAATTAGCAGACCTTCGACTATGTAGGTTAATTAGTGGACCCGTGGACTATGTAGGTTAACAAGCGGGCACTTGGACTATCTAGGTTTCCTAGCAGGCACTTGGACTATGTACATACCCTAGCGCGCACTTGGATTATCTAGGTTACCTAGCGGGCACTTGGAATATGTACGTCCCCTAGTGGGTACTTGGACTATCTAGGTTAACTAACGGGCACGAGACTATCTAGGTTAACTAGCGGGCACTTGGACTATCTAGGTTACCTAGCAGGCACTTGGATTATGAAGGATCCCTAGCGGGCACTTGGACTATCTAGGTTAACTAGAGGGCCCTTGCACTATGTAGGTTAACTAGCGGGCCCATGGATTATTTAGGTTTTCTAGCAGGCACTTGGACTATCTAGGTTAACTAGCGGGCACTTGGACTATGTAGTTTCCATAGCGTGCATTTGGACAATTTAGGTTACCAAGCGGGAACAAGGACTATGTAGCTGACCTAGCGGGCACTTGGACTATCTAGGTTACCTAGGAGGCACTTTGACTATCTAGGTTAACTAACGGGCACTTGGACTATGTAGGTTGCCTAGCGGGCACTTGAACTATGTAGGTTCCCTAGCGGGCACTTGGATTATGTAGGTTAACTAGCGGGCGCTTGGACTATCTAGGTTACCTAGCAGGCACTTGGATTATCTAGGTTAACGAAAAGGCACTTGGACTATTTAGGTTACCTAGCCGCCACTTGGACTATCTAGGTTAGCTAGGGGGCACTTGTACTATCTAGGTTACCTAGCTGGCACTTGGACTATGTAGGTCAACTAACGGGCCCTTCTACTACCTAGGTTAGCTAACGGGAACTTAGATTATGTAGGTTAACTAGCGGGCACTTGGAATATGTAGGTTAACTAGCGGACTCTTGCACAATGTAGGTTACCTAGCAGGCACTTTGACTATCTAGGTTAACTAGCGGGCACATGGACTATCTAGGTTAACTAGCGTGCACTTGGACTATCTAGGTTACCTAGCAGGCACTTTGACTATCTAGGTTAACTAACGGGCACTTGGACTATGTAGGTTGCCTAACGGGCACTTGGATTATGTAGGTTCCCTATCGGCACTTGGACTATGTAGGTTAACTAGCGGGCACATGGACTGTCTAGGATACCTAGCGGGCACTTGGATTATCTAGGTTAACGAACGGGCACTTAGACTATGTAGGTTACCTAGCCGCCACTTGGACTATCTAGGTTAGCTAACAGGCACTTGGAATATCTAGGTTCCCTAGCGGGCACTTGTACTATCTAGGTTACCTAACTGGAACTTGGACAATGTAGGTCAACTAGCGGGCCCTTGGACTATCTAGGTTAGCTAACGGGCACTTAGATTATGTAGGTAAACTAGCGGGCACTTGGAATTTGTAGGTTACCTAGCGGACACTTGCACTATGTAGGTTTACTAGCGGGCCCTTGGACTATCTAGGTTACCTAAAGTGCACTTGGATTATCTATGTTAACTAGAGGGTACTTGGAATATGTAGGTTAACTAGCAGGCACTTGGACTATCTAGGTTAACTAGAGGGCACATGGACTACGTAGGCTAACTAGGGGGCCCTTGGACGATCTAGGTTACCTAGCGGGTACTTGAACTATCTAGGTTATCTAGCGGGCACTTGCACTATCTAGGTTACCTAGCGGGCACTTGGACTATGTACGTTCCCTAGCGGGCACTTGGATTATCTATGTTAACTAGAGGGTACTTGGAATATGTAGGTTAACTAGCGGACACTTGCACTATGTAGGTTACCTAGCAGGCACTTGGACTATCTAGGTTAACTAGCGGGCACATGGACTACGTAGGCTAACTAGGGGGCCCTTGGACGATCTAGGTTACCTAGCGGGTACTTGAACTATCTAGGTTAACTAGCGGGCACTTGCACTATCTAGGTTACCTAGCGGGTACTTGGACTATGTACGTTCCCTAGCGGGCACTTGGATTATCTATGTTAACTAGAGGGCACTTGGAATAAGTAGTTTAACTAGCGGACACTTGCACTATGTAGGTTACCTAGGAGGCACTTGGACTATCTAGGTTAACTAGCGGGCAAATGGACTATCTAGGTTAATTAGCGTGCACTTGGACTATGTAGGTTCCTTAGGGAGCACTTGGACTCTAGGTTACCTAGCGAGCACTTGGACTATCTAGGTTACCTAGCGGGTCCTTGGACTATGTAGGTTTCCTAGCGAGCACTTGGACTATCTAGGTTAACGAACAGGCACTTGGACTATGTAGGTTAACTAGAGGACACTTGGACTATCTAGGTTAACTAGTGGGCCATTGGACTATGTAGGTTAACTAGCAGGCACTTGGACAATCTAGGTTAAGCAGCGGGCACTTGGATGATCTAGGTTAACTAGCGGGCACTTGGACTATCAAAGTTAACAAGTGATGCCTTGGACTATGTAGGTTAACTAGCCGGCCCTTGGACTATCTAGGTTACCTAGCGGGCACTTGGACTATATAGGTTACCTAGCGGGCACTTGGAATATGCAGGTAACCTAGCGGGCACTGGGCTGTCTAGCTTACCTAGAGGGCACTTGGAATTCTAGGTTAACGAATGGGCTCTTGGACTATGTAGGTTGCCTAGCGGGCACTTGGACTATCTAGGTTACCTAACGGGCACTTTGACTAACTAGGTTACATAGCGGGCACTTGGACTATGTAGTTTAACTAGCGAGCACTTGGACTCTAGGTTACGTAGCGGGCACTTGGACTATCTAGGCTACCTAGCGCGTCCTTGGACTATGTAGGTTTCCTAGCGAGCACTTGGACTATCTAGGTTAACGAACGGGCACTTGGACTATGTAGGTAACCTAGCGAGCACTTGGACAGTCTAGGTTACCTAGCGGGCACTTGGACAACCTAGGTTAATGAACGGGCACTGGGACTATGTAGGTTACCTAGCGGACACTTGGACTATGTAGGATCCGTATCGGACATTTGGACTACTTAGGTTACCTAGCAGGCACTTGGACTATCTAGGTTAACTAGCGGGCCCTTGTACTATGTAGGTTAACTAGTGAGCACTTGGACTATCTAGGTTAACTAGCGGACCTTGGACTATGTATGTTAACTAGCGGGCCCTTGGACTATGTATGTAAACTAGCGGGAACTTGGACGATCTAGGTTAACTAGAGGGCACTTGGACTATGTAGGTTTCCTAGCGGGCATTTGGACTATATAGATAACCTAGCGGGCACTTAGACTTTGTAGGTTACCTAGCGGGCACTTGGACTATCTAGGTTAACTAACGGGCACTTGGACTATGTAGGTTGCCTAGCGGGCACTTGGATTATGTAGGTTCTCTATCGGGCACTTGGACTATGTAGGTTAACTTGCGGGCACTAGGACTGTCTAGGTTACCTAGCGGGCCCTTGGATTATCTAGGTTAACGAACGGGCACTTGGACTATGTAGGTTACCTAGCCGCTACATGGACTATCTAGGTTAGCTAACAGGCACTTGGACTATCTAGGTTCTCTAGCGGGCACTTATACTATCTAGGTCACCTAGCTGGCACTTGGACTATGTAGGTCAACTAGCAGGCCCTTGGACTATCTAGGTTAGCCAACGGGCACTTAGATTATGTAGGTTAACTAGCGGGCACTTGGAATATGTAGGTTAACTAGCGGACACTTGCACTATGTAGGTTAACTAGAGGGCCCATGGACTATGTAGGTTTACTAGCAGGCCCTTGGACTATCTAGGTTCCCTAAAGGGCACTTGGACTATCTAGGTTACCAAACGGGCACTTGGACTACCTAGGTTACCTAGCGGGCACTTACACTATGTAGGCTATCTAAGGGGCCCTTGGACGATCTAGGTTACCTAGCGGGTTCTTGAACTATGTAGGTTAACTAGCGGGCACTTGCACTATCTAGGTTACCTAGCGGGCACTTGGACTATGTACGTTCCCTAGGGGGCACTTGGACTATCTATGTTAACTAGCGGGCACTTGGAATATGTAGGTTAACTAGCGGACACTTGCACTATGTAGGTTACCTAGCAGGCACTTTGACTATCTAGGTTAACTAACGGGCACTTGGACTACGTAGGCTAACTAGGGGGCCCTTGGACGATCTAGGTTACCTAGCGGGTACTTGAACTATCTAGGTTAACTAGCGGGCACTTGCACTATCTAGGTTACCTAGCGGGTACTTGGACTATGTACGTTCCCTAGCGGGCACTTGGATTATCTATGTTAACTAGAGGGCACTTGGAATAAGTAGTTTAACTAGCAGACACTTGCACTATGTAGGTTACCTAGGAGGCACTTGGACTATCTAGGTTAACTAGCGGGCAAATGGACTATCTAGGTTAATTAGCGTGCACTTGGACTATGTAGGTTCCTTAGGGAGCACTTGGACTCTAGGTTACCTAGCGAGCACTTGGACTATCTAGGTTACCTAGCGGGTCCTTGGACTATGTAGGTTTCCTAGCGAGCACTTGGACTATCTAGGTTAACGAACAGGCACTTGGACTATGTAGGTTAACTAGAGGACACTTGGACTATCTAGGTTAACTAGTGGGCCATTGGACTATGTAGGTTAACTAGCAGGCACTTGGACAATCTAGGTTAAGCAGCGGGCACTTGGATGATCTAGGTTAACTAGCGGGCACTTGGACTATCAAAGTTAACAAGTGATGCCTTGGACTATGTAGGTTAACTAGCCGGCCCTTGGACTATCTAGGTTACCTAGCGGGCACTTGGACTATATAGGTTACCTAGCGGGCACTTGGAATATGCAGGTAACCTAGCGGGCACTGGACTGTCTAGCTTACCTAGAGGGCACTTGGAATTCTAGGTTAACGAATGGGCTCTTGGACTATGTAGGTTGCCTAGCGGGCACTTGGACTATCTAGGTTACCTAACGGGCACTTTGACTAACTAGGTTACATAGCGGGCACATGGACTATGTAGTTTAACTAGCGAGCACTTGGACTCTAGGTTACGTAGCGGGCACTTGGACTATCTAGGCTACCTAGCGCGTCCTTGGACTATGTAGGTTTCCTAGCGAGCACTTGGACTATCTAGGTTAACGAACGGGCACTTGGACTATGTAGGTAACCTAGCGAGCACTTGGACAGTCTAGGTTACCTAGCGGGCACTTGGACAACCTAGGTTAATGAACGGGCACTGGGACTATGTAGGTTACCTAGCGGGCACTTGGACTATGTAGGTTAGCTAACAGGCACTTGGACTATATAGGTTCCCTAGCGGGCACTTGGACTATCTAGGTTAACGAACGGGCACTTGGACTATGCAGGTAACCTAGCGGCACTTGGACTGTCTAGGTAACATAGCGGGCACTTGGACTTCTAGGTTAACGAACGGGCACTTGGACTATGTATGTTGCCTAGCGGGCACTTGGACTATCTAGGTTAGGTTACGGGCACTTGGACTATCTAGGTTACCTAGCGGGAACATGGACTATCTAGGTTACCTAGCAGGCACTTGGACTATCTAGGTTACCTAACGGGCACTTTCACTATCTAGGTTACCTAGCTGGCACTTGGACTATGTAGGTTACCTAAAGGGCACTTTGACTATCTAGGTTACCTAGCGGGCACTTGGACTATCTAGGTTAACTAGCGGGAACTTAGACTATCTAGGTTACCTAGCGGGCACTTGGATTATCTAGGTTACCTAGCGGTCCCCTGGACTATGTAGGTTACCTAGCGGGCACTTGGACTATCTAGGTTAACGAACGGTCACGTGGACTATGTAGGTACCTAGCGGGCACTTGGACTGTCTAGGTTACCTAGCGGGCACTTTTACTATCTAGGTTAACTAGCAGACCTTGGACTATGTAGGTTAACTAGCGGGCCCTTGTACTATGTAGGTTAACTAGCGGGCACTTGGACTAACTAGGTTTCCTGGCAGGCCCTTGGACTATGTACATACCCTAGCGCGCACTTGGACTATCTAGCTTACCTAGCGGGCACTTGTACTATGTACTTCCCCTAGTGGGCACGTGGACTATCTAGGTTAACTAGCGGGCACTTGGACTATCTAGGTTACCTAGCAGGCACTTGGATTATGAAGGATCCCTAGCGGGCCCTTGGACTATCTAGGTTAACTAGCGGGCACTTGGACTATGTAGGTTAACTAGCGGACACTTGCACGATCTAGGTTAACTAGCGGGCCCTTGCACTATGTAGGTTAACTAGCGGGCCCATGGATTATGTAGGTTTACTAGCAGGCCCTTGGACTATCTAGGTTAACTAGCGGACACTTGGATTATGTAGTTTCCCTAGCGGGCATTTGGACCAATTAGGTTACCAAGCGGGAACTTGGACTATGTAGGTTACCTAGAGGGCACTTGGACTATCTAAGTTACCTAGCAGGCGCTTTGATTATCTAGGTTAACTAACGGGCACTTGGACTATGTAGGTTGCCTAGCGGGCACTTGGACTATGTAGGTTACCTAGCGGGCACTTGGACTATGTACATCCCCTAGTGGGCACTTGGACTATGTAGGTTAACTAACGGGCACGAGGACTATCTAGGTTAACTAGCGGGCACTTGGACTATCTAGGTTACCTAGCAGGCACTTGGATTATGAAGGATCCCTAGCGGGCATTTGGACTCTCTAGGTTAACTAGCGGGACCTTGGACTATGTAGTTTCCCTAGCGGGCATTTGGACTATTAAGGTTACCAAGCGGGAACTTGGACTATGTAGGTTCCCTAGGGGGCACTTGGATTATGTAGGTTCCCTATCGGGCACTTGGACTATGTAGGTTACCTAGCAGGCACTTTGACTATCTAGGTTAAATAACGGGCACTTGGACTATGTAGGTTGCCTAGCGGGCACTTGGACTACGTAGGTTCCCTAGCGGGCACTTGGATTATGTAGGTTAACTATCGGGCACTTGGACTATGTAGGTTAACTAGCGGGTACTTGGACTGTCTAGGTTACCTAGCGGGCACTTGGATTATCTAGGTTAGCTAACAGGCACTTGGACTATCTAGGTTACCTAGCGGGCACTTGTACTATCTAGGTTACCTAGCTGGCACTTGGACTATGTAGGTCAACTAGCGGGCCCTTATACTACCTAGGTTAGCTAACGGGCACTTAGATTATGTAGTTTAACTAGGGGGCACTTGGAATTTGTAGGTTAACTAGCGGACACTTGCACTATGTAGGTTAACTAACGGGCCCATGGACTATGTAGGTTTACTAGCGGGCCTTTGGACTATCTAGGTTCCCTCAAGGGCACTTGGGGTATCTTGATTACCGAACGGGCACTTGAACTATCTAGGTTATCTAGCGGGCACTTGGACTATGTAGGCTAACTAGGGGGCCCTTGAACGATCGAGGTTACCTAGCGGGTACTAGAACTATCTAGGTTAACTAGCGGGCACTTGCACTATCTAAGTTACCTAGCGGGCACTTGGAATAAGTACGTTCCCTAGTGGGAATTTGGACTATGTACGTTCCCTAGCGGGCACTTGGACTATCTATGTTAACTTGCGGGCACTTGGAATATGTATGTTAACTAGCGGACACTTGCACTATGTCAGTTACCTAGCAGGCACTTGGACTATCTAGGTTAACTAGCGGGCACTTGGACTATCTAGGTTAACTATCGTGCACTTGGACTATGTAGGTTCCTTAGCGGGCACTTGGACAATCTAGGTTGCCTAGCGGGCACTTGTACTATGTAGGTTAACTAGCGTGCCCTTGGACTATCTAGGTTACGTAGCGGGCACTTGGTATATAGGTTAACTAGCGTGCATTTGGACTATGTAGGTTAACTAGCGGACACTTACACGATCTACGTTAACTAGTGGGCCCTTGTACTATATAGGTTAACTAGCGGGCCATGGATTATGTAGGTTTACTAGCAGGCACTTGGACTATCTAGGCAATCTATCGGGCACTTGGACTATGTAGCTTCCCTAGCGGGCACTTGGACTATCTAGGTTAGCTAACGGGCACTTGGACTATCTAAGTAACCTAGCGGGAACTTGGACAATGTAGGTTACCTAGCAGGCACTTGGACTATCTAGGTTACCTAACGGGCACATTCACTATCTAGGTTACCTAGCTGGCACTTGGACTATGTAGGTTAACTAGCGGGCACTTGGACGATCTAGGTTAACTAGCGGGCACTTGGACTATATAGGTTACCTAGCGGGCACTTGGACTATCAAGGTTAACGAACGGGCACTTGGACTATGTAGGTTACCTAGCCACCACTTGGACTATCTAGGTTAGCTAACAGGCACTTGGACTATATAGGTTCCCTAGCGGGCACTTGGACTATCTAGGTTAACGAACGGGCACTTGGACTATGCAGGTAACCTAGCGGCACTTGGACTGTCTAGGTAACATAGCGGGCACTTGGACTTCTAGGTTAACGAACGGGCACTTGGACTATGTATGTTGCCTAGCGGGCACTTGGACTATCTAGGTTAGGTTACGGGCACTTGGACTATCTAGGTTACCTAGCGGGAACATGGACTATCTAGGTTACCTAGCAGGCACTTGGACTATCTAGGTTACCTAACGGGCACTTTCACTATCTAGGTTACCTAGCTGGCACTTGGACTATGTAGGTTACCTAAAGGGCACTTTGACTATCTAGGTTACCTAGCGGGCACTTGGACTATCTAGGTTAACTAGCGGGAACTTAGACTATCTAGGTTACCTAGCGGGCACTTGGATTATCTAGGTTACCTAGCGGTCCCCTGGACTATGTAGGTTGCCTAGCGGGCACTTGGACTATCTAGGTTAACGAACGGGCACTTGGACTATGTAGGTACCTAGCGGGCACTTGGACTGTCTAGGTTACCTAGCGGGCACTTTTACTATCTAGGTTAACTAGCAGACCTTGGACTATGTAGGTTAACTAGCGGGCCCTTGGACTATGTAGGTTAACTAGCGGGCACTTGGACTATCTAGGTTTCCTGGCAGGCCCTTGGACTATGTACATACCCTAGCGCGCACTTGGACTATCTAGCTTACCTAGCGGGCACTTGGACTATGTACTTCCCCTAGTGGGCACGTGGACTATCTAGGTTAACTAGCGGGCAATTGGACTATCTAGGTTACCTAGCAGGCACTTGGATTATGAAGGATCCCTAGCGGGCACTTGGACTATATAGGTTAACTAGCGGGCACTTGGACTATGTAGGTTAACTAGCGGACACTTGCACGATCTAGGTTAACTAGCGGGCCCTTGCACTATATAGGTTAACTAGCGGGCCCATGGATTATGTAGGTTTACTACCAGGCACTTGGACTATCTAGGTTAACTAGCGGGCCCTTGGACTATGTAGTTTCCCTAGCGGGCATTTGGACTATTAAGGTTACCAAGCGGGAACTTGGACTATGTAGGTTCCCTATCGGGCACTTGGATTATGTAGGTTCCCTATCGGGCACTTGGACTATGTAGGTTACCTAGCAGGCACTTTGACTATCTAGGTTAAATAACGGGCACTTGGACTATGTAGGTTGCCTAGCGGGCACTTGGACTATGTAGGTTCCCTAGCGGGCACTTGGATTATATAGGTTCCCTATCGGGCACTTAGACTATGTAGGTTAACTAGCGGGTACTTGGACTGTCTAGCTTACCTAGCGGGCACTTGGATTATCTAGGTTAGCTAACAGGCACTTGGACTATCTAGGATCCCTAGAGGGCACTTTTACTATCTAGGTTACCTAGCTGGCACTTGGAATATGTAGGTCAACTAGCGGGCCCTTATACTGCCTAGGTTAGCTAACGGGAACTTAGATTATGTAGGTTAATTAGGGGGCACTTGGAATATGTAGGTTAACTAGCGGGCCCATGGACTATGTAGGTTTACTAGCGGGCCCTTGGACTATCTAGGTTCCCTAAAGTGCACTTGGTTTATCTAGGTTACCTAAAGGGCTGTTGGACTATGTAGGCTAACTAGGGGGCCCTTGGACGATCTAGGTTACCTAGCGGGTACTTGAACTATCTACGTTAACTAGCGGGCACTTGCACTATCTACGTTACCTAGCAGGCACTTGGACTATCTATGTTAACTAGCGGGCACTTGGAATATGTAGGTTAACTAGCGGACACTTGCACTATGTAGGTTACCTAGCAGGCACTTGGACTATCTAGGTTAACTAGCGGGCACTTGGACTATGTAGGTTAATTAGCGGGCACTTGGACACTCTTGGTTACCTATGGGCACTTGGACTATGTACGTACGTTCCCTAACGGGCACTTGGGCTATCTACGTTCCCTAGAGGGCACTTGGACTATGTAGGTTAACGAACGGGCACTTGGACTATGTACGTAACCTAGTGGTCACTTGGACTGTCTAGGTTACCTAGCGGGAACTTGGACTATGTAGGTTAATTAGCGTGCCGTTGGTCTATGTAGGTTAACTAGCAGACCTTTGGACTATGTAAGTTAACTAGAGGGCACTTTGATGATTCTGGTTAACTAGCGGGCACTTGGACTATCTAGGTTAACTAGCGGGCACTTGGACTATCTAGGTTAACTAGAGGGCACTTGGACTGTGTAGGTTCCCTAGCGGGCAATTGGACTATACAGGTTACCTAGCGGGCACTTGGACTATGTAGGTTACCCAGCGGGCACTTGGACTATCTAGGTTAACTAGCGGGCACTTGGATTATCCAGGTTAACTAACGGGCACTTGGACTATGTATGTTCCAGAGCGAGCAATTGGACTATGTAGGTTCCCTAGCGGGCACTTGGACTATCTAGGTTCCCTAAAGGGCACTTGGACTATCTAGGTTACCGAACGGGCACTTGGACTATGTAGGTTAACTAGCGGACAATTGGACGATCTAGGTTAACTAGCGGACACTTACACTATGTAGGTTACCTAGCGGGCACTTGGACTATCTAGGTTAACTAGCGGGCACTTTGACTATGTAGGTGTAACTAGCGGACACTTGCACTATGTAGGTTACCTAGCGGGCACTTGGACTATGTAGGTTAACTGGCAGGCCCTTGGACTATCTAGATTACCTAGCAGGCATTTGGACTATGTAGGTTAACTAGCGGGCACTTGCACTCTCTAGGTTACCTAGCGGGCACTTTGACTATGTACCTTCTCTAGCGGGCATTTGGACTATCTACGTTAACTAGCGGGCACTTGGACTATGTAGGTTAACTAGAGGACACTTGGACTATCTAGGTTAACTAACGGGCACTTGGACTATCAAAGTTAACAAGCGTGCCCTTGGACTATGTATGTTAACTAGCGGGCCCTTGGACTATCTAGGTTATCTAGATAGCACTAAGACTATATAGGTTCCCTAGCATGCACTAGGACTTCTAGGTTAACGAACGGGCACTTGGACTGTCTAGGTTACATAGCGGGCACTTGGACTTCTAGGTTAACGAACGGGCACTTGGACTATGTATGTTGCCTAGCGGGCACTTGGACTATCTAGGTTACCTAACGGGCACTTTGACTATCTAGTTTACCTAGCCAGAACTTGGACATGTAGGTTACCTAGCAGGCACTTGGACTATCTAGGTTACCTAACGGGCACTTTCACTATCTAGGTTACCTAGCGGGCACTTGGACTATGTAGGTTAACTAGCGGGCACTTGGACTATCTAGGTTACCTAGCGGGCACTTGGACGATCTAGGTTACCTAGCGGGCCCTTGGACTATGTAGGTTACCTAGCGGGCACTTGGACTATCTAGGTTAACGAAAGGGCACTTGGATTATGTAGGTAAGCTAGCGGGCACTTGGACTGTCTAGGTTACCTAGCGGGCACTTTGATTATCTAGATTAATTAGCAGACCTTCGACTATGTAGGTTAATTAGTGGACCCGTGGACTATGTAGGTTAACAAGCGGGCACTTGGACTATCTAGGTTTCCTAGCAGGCACTTGGACTATGTACATACCCTAGCGCGCACTTGGATTATCTAGGTTACCTAGCGGGCACTTGGAATATGTACGTCCCCTAGTGGGTACTTGGACTATCTAGGTTAACTAACGGGCACGAGACTATCTAGGTTAACTAGCGGGCACTTGGACTATCTAGGTTACCTAGCAGGCACTTGGATTATGAAGGATCCCTAGCGGGCACTTGGACTATCTAGGTTAACTAGAGGGCCCTTGCACTATGTAGGTTAACTAGCGGGCCCATGGATTATTTAGGTTTTCTAGCAGGCACTTGGACTATCTAGGTTAACTAGCGGGCACTTGGACTATGTAGTTTCCATAGCGTGCATTTGGACAATTTAGGTTACCAAGCGGGAACAAGGACTATGTAGCTGACCTAGCGGGCACTTGGACTATCTAGGTTACCTAGGAGGCACTTTGACTATCTAGGTTAACTAACGGGCACTTGGACTATGTAGGTTGCCTAGCGGGCACTTGAACTATGTAGGTTCCCTAGCGGGCACTTGGATTATGTAGGTTAACTAGCGGGCGCTTGGACTATCTAGGTTACCTAGCAGGCACTTGGATTATCTAGGTTAACGAAAAGGCACTTGGACTATTTAGGTTACCTAGCCGCCACTTGGACTATCTAGGTTAGCTAGGGGGCACTTGTACTATCTAGGTTACCTAGCTGGCACTTGGACTATGTAGGTCAACTAACGGGCCCTTCTACTACCTAGGTTAGCTAACGGGAACTTAGATTATGTAGGTTAACTAGCGGGCACTTGGAATATGTAGGTTAACTAGCGGACTCTTGCACAATGTAGGTTACCTAGCAGGCACTTTGACTATCTAGGTTAACTAGCGGGCACATGGACTATCTAGGTTAACTAGCGTGCACTTGGACTATCTAGGTTACCTAGCAGGCACTTTGACTATCTAGGTTAACTAACGGGCACTTGGACTATGTAGGTTGCCTAACGGGCACTTGGATTATGTAGGTTCCCTATCGGCACTTGGACTATGTAGGTTAACTAGCGGGCACATGGACTGTCTAGGATACCTAGCGGGCACTTGGATTATCTAGGTTAACGAACGGGCACTTAGACTATGTAGGTTACCTAGCCGCCACTTGGACTATCTAGGTTAGCTAACAGGCACTTGGAATATCTAGGTTCCCTAGCGGGCACTTGTACTATCTAGGTTACCTAACTGGAACTTGGACAATGTAGGTCAACTAGCGGGCCCTTGGACTATCTAGGTTAGCTAACGGGCACTTAGATTATGTAGGTAAACTAGCGGGCACTTGGAATTTGTAGGTTACCTAGCGGACACTTGCACTATGTAGGTTTACTAGCGGGCCCTTGGACTATCTAGGTTACCTAAAGTGCACTTGGATTATCTATGTTAACTAGAAGGTACTTGGAATATGTAGGTTAACTAGCAGGCACTTGGACTATCTAGGTTAACTAGAGGGCACATGGACTACGTAGGCTAACTAGGGGGCCCTTGGACGATCTAGGTTACCTAGCGGGTACTTGAACTATCTAGGTTATCTAGCGGGCACTTGCACTATCTAGGTTACCTAGCGGGCACTTGGACTATGTACGTTCCCTAGCGGGCACTTGGATTATCTATGTTAACTAGAGGGTACTTGGAATATGTAGGTTAACTAGCGGACACTTGCACTATGTAGGTTACCTAGCAGGCACTTGGACTATCTAGGTTAACTAGCGGGCACATGGACTACGTAGGCTAACTAGGGGGCCCTTGGACGATCTAGGTTACCTAGCGGGTACTTGAACTATCTAGGTTAACTAGCGGGCACTTGCACTATCTAGGTTACCTAGCGGGTACTTGGACTATGTACGTTCCCTAGCGGGCACTTGGATTATCTATGTTAACTAGAGGGCACTTGGAATAAGTAGTTTAACTAGCGGACACTTGCACTATGTAGGTTACCTAGGAGGCACTTGGACTATCTAGGTTAACTAGCGGGCAAATGGACTATCTAGGTTAATTAGCGTGCACTTGGACTATGTAGGTTCCTTAGGGAGCACTTGGACTCTAGGTTACCTAGCGAGCACTTGGACTATCTAGGTTACCTAGCGGGTCCTTGGACTATGTAGGTTTCCTAGCGAGCACTTGGACTATCTAGGTTAACGAACAGGCACTTGGACTATGTAGGTTAACTAGAGGACACTTGGACTATCTAGGTTAACTAGTGGGCCATTGGACTATGTAGGTTAACTAGCAGGCACTTGGACAATCTAGGTTAAGCAGCGGGCACTTGGATGATCTAGGTTAACTAGCGGGCACTTGGACTATCAAAGTTAACAAGTGATGCCTTGGACTATGTAGGTTAACTAGCCGGCCCTTGGACTATCTAGGTTACCTAGCGGGCACTTGGACTATATAGGTTACCTAGCGGGCACTTGGAATATGCAGGTAACCTAGCGGGCACTGGACTGTCTAGCTTACCTAGAGGGCACTTGGAATTCTAGGTTAACGAATGGGCTCTTGGACTATGTAGGTTGCCTAGCGGGCACTTGGACTATCTAGGTTACCTAACGGGCACTTTGACTAACTAGGTTACATAGCGGGCACTTGGACTATGTAGTTTAACTAGCGAGCACTTGGACTCTAGGTTACGTAGCGGGCACTTGGACTATCTAGGCTACCTAGCGCGTCCTTGGACTATGTAGGTTTCCTAGCGAGCACTTGGACTATCTAGGTTAACGAACGGGCACTTGGACTATGTAGGTAACCTAGCGAGCACTTGGACAGTCTAGGTTACCTAGCGGGCACTTGGACAACCTAGGTTAATGAACGGGCACTGGGACTATGTAGGTTACCTAGCGGACACTTGGACTATGTAGGATCCGTATCGGACATTTGGACTACTTAGGTTACCTAGCAGGCACTTGGACTATCTAGGTTAACTAGCGGGCCCTTGTACTATGTAGGTTAACTAGTGAGCACTTGGACTATCTAGGTTAACTAGCGGACCTTGGACTATGTATGTTAACTAGCGGGCCCTTGGACTATGTATGTAAACTAGCGGGAACTTGGACGATCTAGGTTAACTAGAGGGCACTTGGACTATGTAGGTTTCCTAGCGGGCATTTGGACTATATAGATAACCTAGCGGGCACTTAGACTTTGTAGGTTACCTAGCGGGCACTTGGACTATCTAGGTTAACTAACGGGCACTTGGACTATGTAGGTTGCCTAGCGGGCACTTGGATTATGTAGGTTCTCTATCGGGCACTTGGACTATGTAGGTTAACTTGCGGGCACTAGGACTGTCTAGGTTACCTAGCGGGCCCTTGGATTATCTAGGTTAACGAACGGGCACTTGGACTATGTAGGTTACCTAGCCGCTACATGGACTATCTAGGTGAGCTAACAGGCACTTGGACTATCTAGGTTCTCTAGCGGGCACTTATACTATCTAGGTCACCTAGCTGGCACTTGGACTATGTAGGTCAACTAGCAGGCCCTTGGACTATCTAGGTTAGCCAACGGGCACTTAGATTATGTAGGTTAACTAGCGGGCACTTGGAATATGTAGGTTAACTAGCGGACACTTGCACTATGTAGGTTAACTAGAGGGCCCATGGACTATGTAGGTTTACTAGCAGGCCCTTGGACTATCTAGGTTCCCTAAAGGGCACTTGGACTATCTAGGTTACCAAAAGGGCACTTGGACTACCTAGGTTACCTAGCGGGCACTTACACTATGTAGGCTATCTAAGGGGCCCTTGGACGATCTAGGTTGCCTAGCGGGTTCTTGAACTATGTAGGTTAACTAGCGGGCACTTGCACTATCTAGGTTACCTAGCGGGCACTTGGACTATGTACGTTCCCTAGGGGGCACTTGAACTATCTATGTTAACTAGCGGGCACTTGGAATATGTAGGTTAACTAGCGGACACTTGCACTATGTAGGTTACCTAGCAGGCACTTTGACTATCTAGGTTAACTAACGGGCACTTGGACTACGTAGGCTAACTAGGGGGCCCTTGGACGATCTAGGTTACCTAGCGGGTACTTGAACTATCTAGGTTAACTAGCGGGCACTTGCACTATCTAGGTTACCTAGCGGGTACTTGGACTATGTACGTTCCCTAGCGGGCACTTGGATTATCTATGTTAACTAGAGGGCACTTGGAATAAGTAGTTTAACTAGCGGACACTTGCACTATGTAGGTTACCTAGGAGGCACTTGGACTATCTAGGTTAACTAGCGGGCAAATGGACTATCTAGGTTAATTAGCGTGCACTTGGACTATGTAGGTTCCTTAGGGAGCACTTGGACTCTAGGTTACCTAGCGAGCACTTGGACTATCTAGGTTACCTAGCGGGTCCTTGGACTATGTAGGTTTCCTAGCGAGCACTTGGACTATCTAGGTTAACGAACAGGCACTTGGACTATGTAGGTTAACTAGAGGACACTTGGACTATCTAGGTTAACTAGTGGGCCATTGGACTATGTAGGTTAACTAGCAGGCACTTGGACAATCTAGGTTAAGCAGCGGGCACTTGGATGATCTAGGTTAACTAGCGGGCACTTGGACTATCAAAGTTAACAAGTGATGCCTTGGACTATGTAGGTTAACTAGCCGGCCCTTGGACTATCTAGGTTACCTAGCGGGCACTTGGACTATATAGGTTACCTAGCGGGCACTTGGAATATGCAGGTAACCTAGCGGGCACTGGACTGTCTAGCTTACCTAGAGGGCACTTGGAATTCTAGGTTAACGAATGGGCTCTTGGACTATGTAGGTTGCCTAGCGGGCACTTGGACTATCTAGGTTACCTAACGGGCACTTTGACTAACTAGGTTACATAGCGGGCACATGGACTATGTAGTTTAACTAGCGAGCACTTGGACTCTAGGTTACGTAGCGGGCACTTGGACTATCTAGGCTACCTAGCGCGTCCTTGGACTATGTAGGTTTCCTAGCGAGCACTTGGACTATCTAGGTTAACGAACGGGCACTTGGACTATGTAGGTAACCTAGCGAGCACTTGGACAGTCTAGGTTACCTAGCGGGCACTTGGACAACCTAGGTTAATGAACGGGCACTGGGACTATGTAGGTTACCTAGCGGGCACTTGGACTATGTAGGTTAACTAGCGGGCACTTGGACGATCTAGGTTAACTAGCGGGCACTTGGACTATGTAGGTTACCTAGCGGGCACTTGGACTATCAAGGTTAACGAACGGGCACTTGGACTATGTAGGTTACCTAGCCACCACTTGGACTATCTAGGTTAGCTAACAGGCACTTGGACTATATAGGTTCCCTAGCGGGCGCTTGGACTATCTAGGTTAACGAACGGGCACTTGGACTATGCAGGTAACCTAGCGGCACTTGGACTGTCTAGGTAACATAGCGGGCACTTGGACTTCTAGGTTAACGAACGGGCACTTGGACTATGTATGTTGCCTAGCGGGCACTTGGACTATCTAGGTTAGGTTACGGGCACTTGGACTATCTAGGTTACCTAGCGGGAACATGGACTATCTAGGTTACCTAGCAGGCACTTGGACTATCTAGGTTACCTAACGGGCACTTTCACTATCTAGGTTACCTAGCTGGCACTTGGACTATGTAGGTTACCTAAAGGGCACTTTGACTATCTAGGTTACCTAGCGGGCACTTGGACTATCTAGGTTAACTAGCGGGAACTTAGACTATCTAGGTTACCTAGCGGGCACTTGGATTATCTAGGTTACCTAGCGGTCCCCTGGACTATGTAGGTTGCCTAGCGGGCACTTGGACTATCTAGGTTAACGAACGGGCACTTGGACTATGTAGGTACCTAGCGGGCACTTGGACTGTCTAGGTTACCTAGCGGGCACTTTTACTATCTAGGTTAACTAGCAGACCTTGGACTATGTAGGTTAACTAGCGGGCCCTTGGACTATGTAGGTTAACTAGCGGGCACTTGGACTATCTAGGTTTCCTGGCAGGCCCTTGGACTATGTACATACCCTAGCGCGCACTTGGACTATCTAGCTTACCTAGCGGGCACTTGGAATATGTACTTCCCCTAGTGGGCACGTGGACTATCTAGGTTAACTAGCGGGCAATTGGACTATCTAGGTTACCTAGCAGGCACTTGGATTATGAAGGATCCCTAGCGGGCACTTGGACTATATAGGTTAACTAGCGGGCACTTGGACTATGTAGGTTAACTAGCGGACACTTGCACGATCTAGGTTAACTAGCGGGCCCTTGCAGTATGTAGGTTAACTAGCGGGCCCATGGATTATGTAGGTTTACTACCAGGCACTTGGACTATCTAGGTTAACTAGCGGGCCCTTGGACTATGTAGTTTCCCTAGCGGGCATTTGGACTATTAAGGTTACCAAGCGGGAACTTGGACTATGTAGGTTCCCTAGCGGGCACTTGGATTATGTAGGTTCCCTATCGGGCACTTGGACTATGTAGGTTACCTAGCAGGCACTTTGACTATCTAGGTTAAATAACGGGCACTTGGACTATGTAGGTTGCCTAGCGGGCACTTGGACTATGTAGGTTCCCTAGCGGGCACTTGGATTATATAGGTTCCCTATCGGGCACTTAGACTATGTAGGTTAACTAGCGGGTACTTGGACTGTCTAGCTTACCTAGCGGGCACTTGGATTATCTAGGTTAGCTAACAAGCACTTGGACTATCTAGGATCCCTAGAGGGCACTTTTACTATCTAGGTTACCTAGCTGGCACTTGGAATATGTAGGTCAACTAGCGGGCCCTTATACTGCCTAGGTTAGCTAACGGGAACTTAGATTATGTAGGTTAATTAGGGGGCACTTGGAATATGTAGGTTAACTAGCGGGCCCATGGACTATGTAGGTTTACTAGCGGGCCCTTGGACTATCTAGGTTCCCTAAAGTGCACTTGGATTATCTAGGTTACCTAAAGGGCTGTTGGACTATGTAGGCTAACTAGGGGGCCCTTGGACGATCTAGGTTACCTAGCGGGTACTTGAACTATCTACGTTAACTAGCGGGCACTTGCACTATCTACGTTACCTAGCAGGCACTTGGACTATCTATGTTAACTAGCGGGCACTTGGAATATGTAGGTTAACTAGCGGACACTTGCACTATGTAGGTTACCTAGCAGGCACTTGGACTATCTAGGTTAACTAGCGGGCACTTGGACTATGTAGGTTAACTAGCGGGCACTTGGACACTCTTGGTTACCTATGGGCACTTGGACTATGTACGTACGTTCCCTAACGGGCACTTGGGCTATCTACGTTCCCTAGAGGGCACTTGGACTATGTAGGTTAACGAACGGGCACTTGGACTATGTACGTAACCTAGTGGTCACTTGGACTGTCCAGGTTACCTAGCGGGAACTTGGACTATGTAGGTTAATTAGCGTGCCGTTGGTCTATGTAGGTTAACTAGCAGACCTTTGGACTATGTAAGTTAACTAGAGGGCACTTTGATGATTCTGGTTAACTAGCGGGCACTTGGACTATCTAGGTTAACTAGCGGGCACTTGGACTATCTAGGTTAACTAGAGGGCACTTGGACTGTGTAGGTTCCCTAGCGGGCAATTGGACTATACAGGTTACCTAGCGGGCACTTGGACTATGTAGGTTACCCAGCGGGCACTTGGACTATCTAGGTTAACTAGCGGGCACTTGGATTATCCAGGTTAACTAACGGGCACTTGGACTATGTATGTTCCAGAGCGAGCAATTGGACTATGTAGGTTCCCTAGCGGGCACTTGGACTATCTAGGTTCCCTAAAGGGCACTTGGACTATCTAGGTTACCGAACGGGCACTTGGACTATGTAGGTTAACTAGCGGACACTTACACTATGTAGGTTACCTAGCGGGCACTTGGACTATCTAGGTTAACTAGCGGGCACTTTGACTATGTAGGTGTAACTAGCGGACACTTGCACTATGTAGGTTACCTAGCGGGCACTTGGACTATGTAGGTTAACTGGCAGGCCCTTGGACTATCTAGATTACCTAGCAGGCATTTGGACTATGTAGGTTAACTAGCGGGCACTTGCACTCTCTAGGTTACCTAGCGGGCACTTTGATTATGTACCTTCTCTAGCGGGCATTTGGACTATCTACGTTAACTAGCGGGCACTTGGACTATGTAGGTTAACTAGAGGACACTTGGACTATCTAGGTTAACTAACGGGCACTTGGACTATCAAAGTTAACAAGCGTGCCCTTGGACTATGTATGTTAACTAGCGGGCCCTTGGACTATCTAGGTTATCTAGATAGCACTAAGACTATATAGGTTCCCTAGCATGCACTAGGACTTCTAGGTTAACGAACGGGCACTTGGACTGTCTAGGTTACATAGCGGGCACTTGGACTTCTAGGTTAACGAACGGGCACTTGGACTATGTATGTTGCCTAGCGGGCACTTGGACTATCTAGGTTACCTAACGGGCACTTTGACTATCTAGTTTACCTAGCCAGAACTTGGACATGTAGGTTACCTAGCAGGCACTTGGACTATCTAGGTTACCTAACGGGCACTTTCACTATCTAGGTTACCTAGCGGGCACTTGGACTATGTAGGTTAACTAGCGGGCACTTGGACTATCTAGGTTACCTAGCGGGCACTTGGACGATCTAGGTTACCTAGCGGGCCCTTGGACTATGTAGGTTACCTAGCGGGCACTTGGACTATCTAGGTTAACGAAAGGGCACTTGGATTATGTAGGTAAGCTAGCGGGCACTTGGACTGTCTAGGTTACCTAGCGGGCACTTTGATTATCTATGTTAATTAGCAGACCTTCGACTATGTAGGTTAATTAGTGGACCCGTGGACTATGTAGGTTAACAAGCGGGCACTTGGACTATCTAGGTTTCCTAGCAGGCACTTGGACTATGTACATACCCTAGCGCGCACTTGGATTATCTAGGTTACCTAGCGGGCACTTGGAATATGTACGTCCCCTAGTGGGTACTTGGACTATCTAGGTTAACTAACGGGCACGAGACTATCTAGGTTAACTAGCGGGCACTTGGACTATCTAGGTTACCTAGCAGGCACTTGGATTATGAAGGATCCCTAGCGGGCACTTGGACTATCTAGGTTAACTAGAGGGCCCTTGCACTATGTAGGTTAACTAGCGGGCCCATGGATTATTTAGGTTTTCTAGCAGGCACTTGGACTATCTAGGTTAACTAGCGGGCACTTGGACTATGTAGTTTCCATAGCGTGCATTTGGACAATTTAGGTTACCAAGCGGGAACAAGGACTATGTAGCTGACCTAGCGGGCACTTGGACTATCTAGGTTACCTAGGAGGCACTTTGACTATCTAGGTTAACTAACGGGCACTTGGACTATGTAGGTTGCCTAGCGGGCACTTGAACTATGTAGGTTCCCTAGCGGGCACTTGGATTATGTAGGTTAACTAGCGGGTGCTTGGACTATCTAGGTTACCTAGCAGGCACTTGGATTATCTAGGTTAACGAAAAGGCACTTGGACTATTTAGGTTACCTAGCCGCCACTTGGACTATCTAGGTTAGCTAGGGGGCACTTGTACTATCTAGGTTACCTAGCTGGCACTTGGACTATGTAGGTCAACTAACGGGCCCTTCTACTACCTAGGTTAGCTAACGGGAACTTAGATTATGTAGGTTAACTAGCGGGCACTTGGAATATGTAGGTTAACTAGCGGACTCTTGCACAATGTAGGTTACCTAGCAGGCACTTTGACTATCTAGGTTAACTAGCGGGCACATGGACTATCTAGGTTAACTAGCGTGCACTTGGACTATCTAGGTTACCTAGCAGGCACTTTGACTATCTAGGTTAACTAACGGGCACTTGGACTATGTAGGTTGCCTAACGGGCACTTGGATTATGTAGGTTCCCTATCGGCACTTGGACTATGTAGGTTAACTAGCGGGCACATGGACTGTCTAGGATACCTAGCGGGCACTTGGATTATCTAGGTTAACGAACGGGCACTTAGACTATGTAGGTTACCTAGCCGCCACTTGGACTATCTAGGTTAGCTAACAGGCACTTGGAATATCTAGGTTCCCTAGCGGGCACTTGTACTATCTAGGTTACCTAACTGGAACTTGGACAATGTAGGTCAACTAGCGGGCCCTTGGACTATCTAGGTTAGCTAACGGGCACTTAGATTATGTAGGTAAACTAGCGGGCACTTGGAATTTGTAGGTTACCTAGCGGACACTTGCACTATGTAGGTTTACTAGCGGGCCCTTGGACTATCTAGGTTCCCTAAAGTGCACTTGGATTATCTATGTTAACTAGAGGGTACTTGGAATATGTAGGTTAACTAGCAGGCACTTGGAATATCTAGGTTAACTAGAGGGCACATGGACTACGTAGGCTAACTAGGGGGCCCTTGGACGATCTAGGTTACCTAGCGGGTACTTGAACTATCTAGGTTATCTAGCGGGCACTTGCACTATCTAGGTTACCTAGCGGGCACTTGGACTATGTACGTTCCCTAGCGGGCACTTGGATTATCTATGTTAACTAGAGGGTACTTGGAATATGTAGGTTAACTAGCGGACACTTGCACTATGTAGGTTACCTAGCAGGCACTTGGACTATCTAGGTTAAGTAGCGGGCACATGGACTACGTAGGCTAACTAGGGGGCCCTTGGACGATCTAGGTTACCTAGCGGGTACTTGAACTATCTAGGTTAACTAGCGGGCACTTGCACTATCTAGGTTACCTAGCGGGTACTTGGACTATGTACGTTCCCTAGCGGGCACTTGGATTATCTATGTTAACTAGAGGGCACTTGGAATAAGTAGTTTAACTAGCGGACACTTGCACTATGTAGGTTACCTAGGAGGCATTTGGACTATCTAGGTTAATTAGCGTGCACTTGGACTATGTAGGTTCCTTAGGGAGCACTTGGACTCTAGGTTACCTAGCGAGCACTTGGACTATCTAGGTTACCTAGCGGGTCCTTGGACTATGTAGGTTTCCTAGCGAGCACTTGGACTATCTAGGTTAACGAACAGGCACTTGGACTATGTAGGTTAACTAGAGGACACTTGGACTATCTAGGTTAACTAGTGGGCCATTGGACTATGTAGGTTAACTAGCAGGCACTTGGACAATCTAGGTTAAGCAGCGGGCACTTGGATGATCTAGGTTAACTAGCGGGCACTTGGACTATCAAAGTTAACAAGTGATGCCTTGGACTATGTAGGTTAACTAGCCGGCCCTTGGACTATCTAGGTTACCTAGCGGGCACTTGGACTATATAGGTTACCTAGCGGGCACTTGGAATATGCAGGTAACCTAGCGGGCACTGGACTGTCTAGCTTACCTAGAGGGCACTTGGAATTCTAGGTTAACGAATGGGCTCTTGGACTATGTAGGTTGCCTAGCGGGCACTTGGACTATCTAGGTTACCTAACGGGCACTTTGACTAACTAGGTTACATAGCGGGCACATGGACTATGTAGTTTAACTAGCGAGCACTTGGACTCTAGGTTACGTAGCGGGCACTTGGACTATCTAGGCTACCTAGCGCGTCCTTGGACTATGTAGGTTTCCTAGCGAGCACTTGGACTATCTAGGTTAACGAACGGGCACTTGGACTATGTAGGTAACCTAGCGAGCACTTGGACAGTCTAGGTTACCTAGCGGGCACTTGGACAACCTAGGTTAATGAACGGGCACTGGGACTATGTAGGTTACCTAGCGGGCACTTGGACTATGTAGGTTAACTAGCGGGCACTTGGACGATCTAGGTTAACTAGCGGGCACTTGGACTATATAGGTTACCTAGCGGGCACTTGGACTATCAAGGTTAACGAACGGGCACTTGGACTATGTAGGTTACCTAGCCACCACTTGGACTATCTAGGTTAGCTAACAGGCACTTGGACTATATAGGTTCCCTAGCGGGCACTTGGACTATCTAGGTTAACGAACGGGCACTTGGACTATGCAGGTAACCTAGCGGCACTTGGACTGTCTAGGTAACATAGCGGGCACTTGGACTTCTAGGTTAACGAACGGGCACTTGGACTATGTATGTTGCCTAGCGGGCACTTGGACTATCTAGGTTAGGTTACGGGCACTTGGACTATCTAGGTTACCTAGCGGGAACATGGACTATCTAGGTTACCTAGCAGGCACTTGGACTATCTAGGTTACCTAACGGGCACTTTCACTATCTAGGTTACCTAGCTGGCACTTGGACTATGTAGGTTACCTAAAGGGCACTTTGACTATCTAGGTTACCTAGCGGGCACTTGGACTATCTAGGTTAACTAGCGGGAACTTAGACTATCTAGGTTACCTAGCGGGCACTTGGATTATCTAGGTTACCTAGCGGTCCCCTGGACTATGTAGGTTGCCTAGCGGGCACTTGGACTATCTAGGTTAACGAACGGGCACTTGGACTATGTAGGTACCTAGCGGGCACTTGGACTGTCTAGGTTACCTAGCGGGCACTTTTACTATCTAGGTTAACTAGCAGACCTTGGACTATGTAGGTTAACTAGCGGGCCCTTGGACTATGTAGGTTAACTAGCGGGCACTTGGACTATCTAGGTTTCCTGGCAGGCCCTTGGACTATGTACATACCCTAGCGCGCACTTGGACTATCTAGCTTACCTAGCGGGCACTTGGAATATGTACTTCCCCTAGTGGGCACGTGGACTATCTAGGTTAACTAGCGGGCAATTGGACTATCTAGGTTACCTAGCAGGCACTTGGATTATGAAGGATCCCTAGCGGGCACTTGGACTATATAGGTTAACTAGCGGGCACTTGGACTATGTAGGTTAACTAGCGGACACTTGCACGATCTAGGTTAACTAGCGGGCCCTTGCAGTATGTAGGTTAACTAGCGGGCCCATGGATTATGTAGGTTTACTACCAGGCACTTGGACTATCTAGGTTAACTAGCGGGCCCTTGGACTATATAGTTTCCCTAGCGGGCATTTGGACTATTAAGGTTACCAAGCGGGAACTTGGACTATGTAGGTTCCCTAGCGGGCACTTGGATTATGTAGGTTCCCTATCGGGCACTTGGACTATGTAGGTTACCTAGCAGGCACTTTGACTATCTAGGTTAAATAACGGGCACTTGGACTATGTAGGTTGCCTAGCGGGCACTTGGACTATGTAGGTTCCCTAGCGGGCACTTGGATTATATAGGTTCCCTATCGGGCACTTAGACTATGTAGGTTAACTAGCGGGTACTTGGACTGTCTAGCTTACCTAGCGGGCACTTGGATTATCTAGGTTAGCTAACAAGCACTTGGACTATCTAGGATCCCTAGAGGGCACTTTTACTATCTAGGTTACCTAGCTGGCACTTGGAATATGTAGGTCAACTAGCGGGCCCTTATACTGCCTAGGTTAGCTAACGGGAACTTAGATTATGTAGGTTAATTAGGGGGCACTTGGAATATGTAGGTTAACTAGCGGGCCCATGGACTATGTAGGTTTACTAGCGGGCCCTTGGACTATCTAGGTTCCCTAAAGTGCACTTGGATTATCTAGGTTACCTAAAGGGCTGTTGGACTATGTAGGCTAACTAGGGGGCCCTTGAACGATCTAGGTTACCTAGCGGGTACTTGAACTATCTACGTTAACTAGCGGGCACTTGCACTATCTACGTTACCTAGCAGGCACTTGGACTATCTATGTTAACTAGCGGGCACTTGGAATATGTAGGTTAACTAGCGGACACTTGCACTATGTAGGTTACCTAGCAGGCACTTGGACTATCTAGGTTAACTAGCGGGCACTTGGACTATGTAGGTTAACTAGCGGGCACTTGGACACTCTTGGTTACCTATGGGCACTTGGACTATGTACGTACGTTCCCTAACGGGCACTTGGGCTATCTACGTTCCCTAGAGGGCACTTGGACTATGTAGGTTAACGAACGGGCACTTGGACTATGTACGTAACCTAGTGGTCACTTGGACTGTCTAGGTTACCTAGCGGGAACTTGGACTATGTAGGTTAATTAGCGTGCCGTTGGTCTATGTAGGTTAACTAGCAGACCTTTGGACTATGTAAGTTAACTAGAGGGCACTTTGATGATTCTGGTTAACTAGCGGGCACTTGGACTATCTAGGTTAACTAGCGGGCACTTGGACTATCTAGGTTAACTAGAGGGCACTTGGACTGTGTAGGTTCCCTAGCGGGCAATTGGACTATACAGGTTACCTAGCGGGCACTTGGACTATGTAGGTTACCCAGCGGGCACTTGGACTATCTAGGTTAACTAGCGGGCACTTGGATTATCCAGGTTAACTAACGGGCACTTGGACTATGTATGTTCCAGAGCGAGCAATTGGACTATGTAGGTTCCCTAGCGGGCACTTGGACTATCTAGGTTCCCTAAAGGGCACTTGGACTATCTAGGTTACCGAACGGGCACTTGGACTATGTAGGTTAACTAGCGGACAATTGGACGATCTAGGTTAACTAGCGGACACTTACACTATGTAGGTTACCTAGCGGGCACTTGGACTATCTAGGTTAACTAGCGGGCACTTTGACTATGTAGGTGTAACTAGCGGACACTTGCACTATGTAGGTTACCTAGCGGGCACTTGGACTATGTAGGTTAACTGGCAGGCCCTTGGACTATCTAGATTACCTAGCAGGCATTTGGACTATGTAGGTTAACTAGCGGGCACTTGCACTCTCTAGGTTACCTAGCGGGCACTTTGACTATGTACCTTCTCTAGCGGGCATTTGGACTATCTACGTTAACTAGCGGGCACTTGGACTATGTAGGTTAACTAGAGGACACTTGGACTATCTAGGTTAACTAACGGGCACTTGGACTATCAAAGTTAACAAGCGTGCCCTTGGACTATGTATGTTAACTAGCGGGCCCTTGGACTATCTAGGTTATCTAGATAGCACTAAGACTATATAGGTTCCCTAGCATGCACTAGGACTTCTAGGTTAACGAACGGGCACTTGGACTGTCTAGGTTACATAGCGGGCACTTGGACTTCTAGGTTAACGAACGGGCACTTGGACTATGTATGTTGCCTAGCGGGCACTTGGACTATCTAGGTTACCTAACGGGCACTTTGACTATCTAGTTTACCTAGCCAGAACTTGGACATGTAGGTTACCTAGCAGGCACTTGGACTATCTAGGTTACCTAACGGGCACTTTCACTATCTAGGTTACCTAGCGGGCACTTGGACTATGTAGGTTAACTAGCGGGCACTTGGACTATCTAGGTTACCTAGCGGGCACTTGGACGATCTAGGTTACCTAGCGGGCCCTTGGACTATGTAGGTTACCTAGCGGGCACTTGGACTATCTAGGTTAACGAAAGGGCACTTGGATTATGTAGGTAAGCCAGCGGGCACTTGGACTGTCTAGGTTACCTAGCGGGCACTTTGATTATCTAGGTTAATTAGCAGACCTTCGACTATGTAGGTTAATTAGTGGACCCGTGGACTATGTAGGTTAACAAGCGGGCACTTGGACTATCTAGGTTTCCTAGCAGGCACTTGGACTATGTAAATACCCTAGCGCGCACTTGGATTATCTAGGTTACCTAGCGGGCACTTGGAATATGTACGTCCCCTAGTGGGTACTTGGACTATCTAGGTTAACTAACGGGCACGAGACTATCTAGGTTAACTAGCGGGCACTTGGACTATCTAGGTTACCTAGCAGGCACTTGGATTATGAAGGATCCCTAGCGGGCACTTGGACTATCTAGGTTAACTAGAGGGCCCTTGCACTATGTAGGTTAACTAGCGGGCCCATGGATTATTTAGGTTTTCTAGCAGGCACTTGGACTATCTAGGTTAACTAGCGGGCACTTGGACTATGTAGTTTCCATAGCGTGCATTTGGACAATTTAGGTTACCAAGCGGGAACAAGGACTATGTAGCTGACCTAGCGGGCACTTGGACTATCTAGGTTACCTAGGAGGCACTTTGACTATCTAGGTTAACTAACGGGCACTTGGACTATGTAGGTTGCCTAGCGGGCACTTGAACTATGTAGGTTCCCTAGCGGGCACTTGGATTATGTAGGTTAACTAGCGGGCGCTTGGACTATCTAGGTTACCTAGCAGGCACTTGGATTATCTAGGTTAACGAAAAGGCACTTGGACTATTTAGGTTACCTAGCCGCCACTTGGACTATCTAGGTTAGCTAGGGGGCACTTGTACTATCTAGGTTACCTAGCTGGCACTTGGACTATGTAGGTCAACTAACGGGCCCTTCTACTACCTAGGTTAGCTAACGGGAACTTAGATTATGTAGGTTAACTAGCGGGCACTTGGAATATGTAGGTTAACTAGCGGACTCTTGCACAATGTAGGTTACCTAGCAGGCACTTTGACTATCTAGGTTAACTAGCGGGCACATGGACTATCTAGGTTAACTAGCGTGCACTTGGACTATCTAGGTTACCTAGCAGGCACTTTGACTATCTAGGTTAACTAACGGGCACTTGGACTATGTAGGTTGCCTAACGGGCACTTGGATTATGTAGGTTCCCTATCGGCACTTGGACTATGTAGGTTAACTAGCGGGCACATGGACTGTCTAGGATACCTAGCGGGCACTTGGATTATCTAGGTTAACGAACGGGCACTTAGACTATGTAGGTTACCTAGCCGCCACTTGGACTATCTAGGTTAGCTAACAGGCACTTGGAATATCTAGGTTCCCTAGCGGGCACTTGTACTATCTAGGTTACCTAACTGGAACTTGGACAATGTAGGTCAACTAGCGGGCCCTTGGACTATCTAGGTTAGCTAACGGGCACTTAGATTATGTAGGTAAACTAGCGGGCACTTGGAATTTGTAGGTTACCTAGCGGACACTTGCACTATGTAGGTTTACTAGCGGGCCCTTGGACTATCTAGGTTACCTAAAGTGCACTTGGATTATCTATGTTAACTAGAGGGTACTTGGAATATGTAGGTTAACTAGCAGGCACTTGGACTATCTAGGTTAACTAGAGGGCACATGGACTACGTAGGCTAACTAGGGGGCCCTTGGACGATCTAGGTTACCTAGCGGGTACTTGAACTATCTAGGTTATCTAGCGGGCACTTGCACTATCTAGGTTACCTAGCGGGCACTTGGACTATGTACGTTCCCTAGCGGGCACTTGGATTATCTATGTTAACTAGAGGGTACTTGGAATATGTAGGTTAACTAGCGGACACTTGCACTATGTAGGTTACCTAGCAGGCACTTGGACTATCTAGGTTAACTAGCGGGCACATGGACTACGTAGGCTAACTAGGGGGCCCTTGGACGATCTAGGTTACCTAGCGGGTACTTGAACTATCTAGGTTAACTAGCGGGCACTTGCACTATCTAGGTTACCTAGCGGGTACTTGGACTATGTACGTTCCCTAGCGGGCACTTGGATTATCTATGTTAACTAGAGGGCACTTGGAATAAGTAGTTTAACTAGCGGACACTTGCACTATGTAGGTTACCTAGGAGGCACTTGGACTATCTAGGTTAACTAGCGGGCAAATGGACTATCTAGGTTAATTAGTGTGCACTTGGACTATGTAGGTTCCTTAGGGAGCACTTGGACTCTAGGTTACCTAGCGAGCACTTGGACTATCTAGGTTACCTAGCGGGTCCTTGGACTATGTAGGTTTCCTAGCGAGCACTTGGACTATCTAGGTTAACGAACAGGCACTTGGACTATGTAGGTTAACTAGAGGACACTTGGACTATCTAGGTTAACTAGTGGGCCATTGGACTATGTAGGTTAACTAGCAGGCACTTGGACAATCTAGGTTAAGCAGCGGGCACTTGGATGATCTAGGTTAACTAGCGGGCACTTGGACTATCAAAGTTAACAAGTGATGCCTTGGACTATGTAGGTTAACTAGCCGGCCCTTGGACTATCTAGGTTACCTAGCGGGCACTTGGACTATATAGGTTACCTAGCGGGCACTTGGAATATGCAGGTAACCTAGCGGGCACTGGACTGTCTAGCTTACCTAGAGGGCACTTGGAATTCTAGGTTAACGAATGGGCTCTTGGACTATGTAGGTTGCCTAGCGGGCACTTGGACTATCTAGGTTACCTAACGGGCACTTTGACTAACTAGGTTACATAGCGGGCACTTGGACTATGTAGTTTAACTAGCGAGCACTTGGACTCTAGGTTACGTAGCGGGCACTTGGACTATCTAGGCTACCTAGCGCGTCCTTGGACTATGTAGGTTTCCTAGCGAGCACTTGGACTATCTAGGTTAACGAACGGGCACTTGGACTATGTAGGTAACCTAGCGAGCACTTGGACAGTCTAGGTTACCTAGCGGGCACTTGGACAACCTAGGTTAATGAACGGGCACTGGGACTATGTAGGTTACCTAGCGGACACTTGGACTATGTAGGATCCGTATCGGACATTTGGACTACTTAGGTTACCTAGCAGGCACTTGGACTATCTAGGTTAACTAGCGGGCCCTTGTACTATGTAGGTTAACTAGTGAGCACTTGGACTATCTAGGTTAACTAGCGGACCTTGGACTATGTATGTTAACTAGCGGGCCCTTGGACTATGTATGTAAACTAGCGGGAACTTGGACGATCTAGGTTAACTAGAGGGCACTTGGACTATGTAGGTTTCCTAGCGGGCATTTGGACTATATAGATAACCTAGCGGGCACTTAAACTTTGTAGGTTACCTAGCGGGCACTTGGACTATCTAGGTTAACTAACGGGCACTTGGACTATGTAGGTTGCCTAGCGGGCACTTGGATTATGTAGGTTCTCTATCGGGCACTTGGACTATGTAGGTTAACTTGCGGGCACTAGGACTGTCTAGGTTACCTAGCGGGCCCTTGGATTATCTAGGTTAACGAACGGGCACTTGGACTATGTAGGTTACCTAGCCGCTACATGGACTATCTAGGTTAGCTAACAGGCACTTGGACTATCTAGGTTCTCTAGCGGGCACTTATACTATCTAGGTCACCTAGCTGGCACTTGGACTATGTAGGTCAACTAGCGGGCCCTTGGACTATCTAGGTTAGCCAACGGGCACTTAGATTATGTAGGTTAACTAGCGGGCACTTGGAATATGTAGGTTAACTAGCGGACACTTGCACTATGTAGGTTAACTAGAGGGCCCATGGACTATGTAGGTTTACTAGCAGGCCCTTGGACTATCTAGGTTCCCTAAAGGGCACTTGGACTATCTAGGTTACCAAACGGGCACTTGGACTACCTAGGTTACCTAGCGGGCACTTACACTATGTAGGCTATCTAAGGGGCCCTTGGACGATCTAGGTTACCTAGCGGGTTCTTGAACTATGTAGGTTAACTAGCGGGCACTTGCACTATCTAGGTTACCTAGCGGGCACTTGGACTATGTACGTTCCCTAGGGGGCACTTGGACTATCTATGTTAACTAGCGGGCACTTGGAATATGTAGGTTAACTAGCGGACACTTGCACTATGTAGGTTACCTAGCAGGCACTTTGACTATCTAGGTTAACTAACGGGCACTTGGACTACGTAGGCTAACTAGGGGGCCCTTGGACGATCTAGGTTACCTAGCGGGTACTTGAACTATCTAGGTTAACTAGCGGGCACTTGCACTATCTAGGTTACCTAGCGGGTACTTGGACTATGTACGTTCCCTAGCGGGCACTTGGATTATCTATGTTAACTAGAGGGCACTTGGAATAAGTAGTTTAACTAGCGGACACTTGCACTATGTAGGTTACCTAGGAGGCACTTGGACTATCTAGGTTAACTAGCGGGCAAATGGACTATCTAGGTTAATTAGCGTGCACTTGGACTATGTAGGTTCCTTAGGGAGCACTTGGACTCTAGGTTACCTAGCGAGCACTTGGACTATCTAGGTTACCTAGCGGGTCCTTGGACTATGTAGGTTTCCTAGCGAGCACTTGGACTATCTAGGTTAACGAACAGGCACTTGGACTATGTAGGTTAACTAGAGGACACTTGGACTATCTAGGTTAACTAGTGGGCCATTGGACTATGTAGGTTAACTAGCAGGCACTTGGACAATCTAGGTTAAGCAGCGGGCACTTGGATGATCTAGGTTAACTAGCGGGCACTTGGACTATCAAAGTTAACAAGTGATGCCTTGGACTATGTAGGTTAACTAGCCGGCCCTTGGACTATCTAGGTTACCTAGCGGGCACTTGGACTATATAGGTTACCTAGCGGGCACTTGGAATGTGCAGGTAACCTAGCGGGCACTGGACTGTCTAGCTTACCTAGAGGGCACTTGGAATTCTAGGTTAACGAATGGGCTCTTGGACTATGTAGGTTGCCTAGCGGGCACTTGGACTATCTAGGTTACCTAACGGGCACTTTGACTAACTAGGTTACATAGCGGGCACTTGGACTATGTAGTTTAACTAGCGAGCACTTGGACTCTAGGTTACGTAGCGGGCACTTGGACTATCTAGGCTACCTAGCGCGTCCTTGGACTATGTAGGTTTCCTAGCGAGCACTTGGACTATCTAGGTTAACGAACGGGCACTTGGACTATGTAGGTAACCTAGCGAGCACTTGGACAGTCTAGGTTACCTAGCGGGCACTTGGACAACCTAGGTTAATGAACGGGCACTGGGACTATGTAGGTTACCTAGCGGGCACTTGGACTATGTAGGTTAACTAGCGGGCACTTGGACGATCTAGGTTAACTAGCGGGCACTTGGACTATATAGGTTACCTAGCGGGCACTTGGACTATCAAGGTTAACGAACGGGCACTTGGACTATGTAGGTTACCTAGCCACCACTTGGACTATCTAGGTTAGCTAACAGGCACTTGGACTATATATGTTCCCTAGCTGGCACTTGGACTATCTAGGTTAACGAACGGGCACTTGGACTATGCAGGTAACCTAGCGGCACTTGGACTGTCTAGGTAACATAGCGGGCACTTGGACTTCTAGGTTAACGAACGGGCACTTGGACTATGTATGTTGCCTAGCGGGCACTTGGACTATCTAGGTTAGGTTACGGGCACTTGGACTATCTAGGTTACCTAGCGGGAACATGGACTATCTAGGTTACCTAGCAGGCACTTGGACTATCTAGGTTACCTAACGGGCACTTTCACTATCTAGGTTACCTAGCTGGCACTTGGACTATGTAGGTTACCTAAAGGGCACTTTGACTATCTAGGTTACCTAGCGGGCACTTGGACTATCTAGGTTAACTAGCGGGAACTTAGACTATCTAGGTTACCTAGCGGGCACTTGGATTATCTAGGTTACCTAGCGGTCCCCTGGACTATGTAGGTTGCCTAGCGGGCACTTGGACTATCTAGGTTAACGAACGGGCACTTGGACTATGTAGGTACCTAGCGGGCACTTGGACTGTCTAGGTTACCTAGCGGGCACTTTTACTATCTAGGTTAACTAGCAGACCTTGGACTATGTAGGTTAACTAGCGGGCCCTTGGACTATGTAGGTTAACTAGCGGGCACTTGGACTATCTAGGTTTCCTGGCAGGCCCTTGGACTATGTACATACCCTAGCGCGCACTTGGACTATCTAGCTTACCTAGCGGGCACTTGGACTATGTACTTCCCCTAGTGGGCACGTGGACTATCTAGGTTAACTAGCGGGCAATTGGACTATCTAGGTTACCTAGCAGGCACTTGGATTATGAAGGATCCCTAGCGGGCACTTGGACTATATAGGTTAACTAGCGGGCACTTGGACTATGTAGGTTAACTAGCGGACACTTGCACGATCTAGGTTAACTAGCGGGCCCTTGCACTATGTAGGTTAACTAGCGGGCCCATGGATTATGTAGGTTTACTACCAGGCACTTGGACTATCTAGGTTAACTAGCGGGCCCTTGGACTATGTAGTTTCCCTAGCGGGCATTTGGACTATTAAGGTTACCAAGCGGGAACTTGGACTATGTAGGTTCCCTAGCGGGCACTTGGATTATGTAGGTTCCCTATCGGGCACTTGGACTATGTAGGTTACCTAGCAGGCACTTTGACTATCTAGGTTAAATAACGGGCACTTGGACTATGTAGGTTGCCTAGCGGGCACTTGGACTATGTAGGTTCCCTAGCGGGCACTTGGATTATATAGGTTCCCTATCGGGCACTTAGACTATGTAGGTTAACTAGCGGGTACTTGGACTGTCTAGCTTACCTAGCGGGCACTTGGATTATCTAGGTTAGCTAACAAGCACTTGGACTATCTAGGATCCCTAGAGGGCACTTTTACTATCTAGGTTACCTAGCTGGCACTTGGAATATGTAGGTCAACTAGCGGGCCCTTATACTGCCTAGGTTAGCTAACGGGAACTTAGATTATGTAGGTTAATTAGGGGGCACTTGGAATATGTAGGTTAACTAGCGGGCCCATGGACTATGTAGGTTTACTAGCGGGCCCTTGGACTATCTAGGTTCCCTAAAGTGCACTTGGATTATCTAGGTTACCTAAAGGGCTGTTGGACTATGTAGGCTAACTAGGGGGCCCTTGGACGATCTAGGTTACCTAGCGGGTACTTGAACTATCTACGTTAACTAGCGGGCACTTGCACTATCTACGTTACCTAGCAGGCACTTGGACTATCTATGTTAACTAGCGGGCACTTGGAATATGTAGGTTAACTAGCGGACACTTGCACTATGTAGGTTACCTAGCAGGCACTTGGACTATCTAGGTTAACTAGCGGGCACTTGGACTATGTAGGTTAACTAGCGGGCACTTGGACACTCTTGGTTACCTATGGGCACTTGGACTATGTACGTACGTTCCCTAACGGGCACTTGGGCTATCTACGTTCCCTAGAGGGCACTTGGACTATGTAGGTTAACGAACGGGCACTTGGACTATGTACGTAACCTAGTGGTCACTTGGACTGTCTAGGTTACCTAGCGGGAACTTGGACTATGTAGGTTAATTAGCGTGCCGTTGGTCTATGTAGGTTAACTAGCAGACCTTTGGACTATGTAAGTTAACTAGAGGGCACTTTGATGATTCTGGTTAACTAGCGGGCACTTGGACTATCTAGGTTAACTAGCGGGCACTTGGACTATCTAGGTTAACTAGAGGGCACTTGGACTGTGTAGGTTCCCTAGCGGGCAATTGGACTATACAGGTTACCTAGCGGGCACTTGGACTATGTAGGTTACCCAGCGGGCACTTGGACTATCTAGGTTAACTAGCGGGCACTTGGATTATCCAGGTTAACTAACGGGCACTTGGACTATGTATGTTCCAGAGCGAGCAATTGGACTATGTAGGTTCCCTAGCGGGCACTTGGACTATCTAGGTTCCCTAAAGGGCACTTGGACTATCTAGGTTACCGAACGGGCACTTGGACTATGTAGGTTAACTAGCGGACAATTGGACGATCTAGGTTAACTAGCGGACACTTACACTATGTAGGTTACCTAGCGGGCACTTGGACTATCTAGGTTAACTAGCGGGCACTTTGACTATGTAGGTGTAACTAGCGGACACTTGCACTATGTAGGTTACCTAGCGGGCACTTGGACTATGTAGGTTAACTGGCAGGCCCTTGGACTATCTAGATTACCTAGCAGGCATTTGGACTATGTAGGTTAACTAGCGGGCACTTGCACTCTCTAGGTTACCTAGCGGGCACTTTGACTATGTACCTTCTCTAGCGGGCATTTGGACTATCTACTTTAACTAGCGGGCACTTGGACTATGTAGGTTAACTAGAGGACACTTGGACTATCTAGGTTAACTAACGGGCACTTGGACTATCAAAGTTAACAAGCGTGCCCTTGGACTATGTATGTTAACTAGCGGGCCCTTGGACTATCTAGGTTATCTAGATAGCACTAAGACTATATAGGTTCCCTAGCATGCACTAGGACTTCTAGGTTAACGAACGGGCACTTGGACTGTCTAGGTTACATAGCGGGCACTTGGACTTCTAGGTTAACGAACGGGCACTTGGACTATGTATGTTGCCTAGCGGGCACTTGGACTATCTAGGTTACCTAACGGGCACTTTGACTATCTAGTTTACCTAGCCAGAACTTGGACATGTAGGTTACCTAGCAGGCACTTGGACTATCTAGGTTACCTAACGGGCACTTTCACTATCTAGGTTACCTAGCGGGCACTTGGACTATGTAGGTTAACTAGCGGGCACTTGGACTATCTAGGTTACCTAGCGGGCACTTGGACGATCTAGGTTACCTAGCGGGCCCTTGGACTATGTAGGTTACCTAGCGGGCACTTGGACTATCTAGGTTAACGAAAGGGCACTTGGATTATGTAGGTAAGCTAGCGGGCACTTGGACTGTCTAGGTTACCTAGCGGGCACTTTGATTATCTAGGTTAATTAGCAGACCTTCGACTATGTAGGTTAATTAGTGGACCCGTGGACTATGTAGGTTAACAAGCGGGCACTTGGACTATCTAGGTTTCCTAGCAGGCACTTGGACTATGTACATACCCTAGCGCGCACTTGGATTATCTAGGTTACCTAGCGGGCACTTGGAATATGTACGTCCCCTAGTGGGTACTTGGACTATCTAGGTTAACTAACGGGCACGAGACTATCTAGGTTAACTAGCGGGCACTTGGACTATCTAGGTTACCTAGCAGGCACTTGGATTATGAAGGATCCCTAGCGGGCACTTGGACTATCTAGGTTAACTAGAGGGCCCTTGCACTATGTAGGTTAACTAGCGGGCCCATGGATTATTTAGGTTTTCTAGCAGGCACTTGGACTATCTAGGTTAACTAGCGGGCACTTGGACTATGTAGTTTCCATAGCGTGCATTTGGACAATTTAGGTTACCAAGCGGGAACAAGGACTATGTAGCTGACCTAGCGGGCACTTGGACTATCTAGGTTACCTAGGAGGCACTTTGACTATCTAGGTTAACTAACGGGCACTTGGACTATGTAGGTTGCCTAGCGGGCACTTGAACTATGTAGGTTCCCTAGCGGGCACTTGGATTATGTAGGTTAACTAGCGGGCGCTTGGACTATCTAGGTTACCTAGCAGGCACTTGGATTATCTAGGTTAACGAAAAGGCACTTGGACTATTTAGGTTACCTAGCCGCCACTTGGACTATCTAGGTTAGCTAGGGGGCACTTGTACTATCTAGGTTACCTAGCTGGCACTTGGACTATGTAGGTCAACTAACGGGCCCTTCTACTACCTAGGTTAGCTAACGGGAACTTAGATTATGTAGGTTAACTAGCGGGCACTTGGAATATGTAGGTTAACTAGCGGACTCTTGCACAATGTAGGTTACCTAGCAGGCACTTTGACTATCTAGGTTAACTAGCGGGCACATGGACTATCTAGGTTAACTAGCGTGCACTTGGACTATCTAGGTTACCTAGCAGGCACTTTGACTATCTAGGTTAACTAACGGGCACTTGGACTATGTAGGTTGCCTAACGGGCACTTGGATTATGTAGGTTCCCTATCGGCACTTGGACTATGTAGGTTAACTAGCGGGCACATGGACTGTCTAGGATACCTAGCGGGCACTTGGATTATCTAGGTTAACGAACGGGCACTTAGACTATGTAGGTTACCTAGCCGCCACTTGGACTATCTAGGTTAGCTAACAGGCACTTGGAATATCTAGGTTCCCTAGCGGGCACTTGTACTATCTAGGTTACCTAACTGGAACTTGGACAATGTAGGTCAACTAGCGGGCCCTTGGACTATCTAGGTTAGCTAACGGGCACTTAGATTATGTAGGTAAACTAGCGGGCACTTGGAATTTGTAGGTTACCTAGCGGACACTTGCACTATGTAGGTTTACTAGCGGGCCCTTGGACTATCTAGGTTCCCTAAAGTGCACTTGGATTATCTATGTTAACTAGAGGGTACTTGGAATATGTAGGTTAACTAGCAGGCACTTGGGCTATCTAGGTTAACTAGAGGGCACATGGACTACGTAGGCTAACTAGGGGGCCCTTGGACGATCTAGGTTACCTAGCGGGTACTTGAACTATCTAGGTTATCTAGCGGGCACTTGCACTATCTAGGTTACCTAGCGGGCACTTGGACTATGTACGTTCCCTAGCGGGCACTTGGATTATCTATGTTAACTAGAGGGTACTTGGAATATGTAGGTTAACTAGCGGACACTTGCACTATGTAGGATACCTAGCAGGCACTTGGACTATCTAGGTTAACTAGCGGGCACATGGACTACGTAGGCTAACTAGGGGGCCCTTGGACGATCTAGGTTACCTAGCGGGTACTTGAACTATCTAGGTTAACTAGCGGGCACTTGCACTATCTAGGTTACCTAGCGGGTACTTGGACTATGTACGTTCCCTAGCGGGCACTTGGATTATCTATGTTAACTAGAGGGCACTTGGAATAAGTAGTTTAACTAGCGGACACTTGCACTATGTAGGTTACCTAGGAGGCACTTGGACTATCTAGGTTAACTAGCGGGCAAATGGACTATCTAGGTTAATTAGCGTGCACTTGGACTATGTAGGTTCCTTAGGGAGCACTTGGACTCTAGGTTACCTAGCGAGCACTTGGACTATCTAGGTTAACGAACAGGCACTTGGACTATGTAGGTTAACTAGAGGACACTTGGACTATCTAGGTTAACTAGTGGGCCATTGGACTATGTAGGTTAACTAGCAGGCACTTGGACAATCTAGGTTAAGCAGCGGGCACTTGGATGATCTAGGTTAACTAGCGGGCACTTGGACTATCAAAGTTAACAAGTGATGCCTTGGACTATGTAGGTTAACTAGCCGGCCCTTGGACTATCTAGGTTACCTAGCGGGCACTTGGACTATATAGGTTACCTAGCGGGCACTTGGAATATGCAGGTAACCTAGCGGGCACTGGACTGTCTAGCTTACCTAGAGGGCACTTGGAATTCTAGGTTAACGAATGGGCTCTTGGACTATGTAGGTTGCCTAGCGGGCACTTGGACTATCTAGGTTACCTAACGGGCACTTTGACTAACTAGGTTACATAGCGGGCACTTGGACTATGTAGTTTAACTAGCGAGCACTTGGACTCTAGGTTACGTAGCGGGCACTTGGACTATCTAGGCTACCTAGCGCGTCCTTGGACTATGTAGGTTTCCTAGCGAGCACTTGGACTATCTAGGTTAACGAACGGGCACTTGGACTATGTAGGTAACCTAGCGAGCACTTGGACAGTCTAGGTTACCTAGCGGGCACTTGGACAACCTAGGTTAATGAACGGGCACTGGGACTATGTAGGTTACCTAGCGGGCACTTGGACTATGTAGGTTAACTAGCGGGCACTTGGACGATCTAGGTTAACTAGCGGGCACTTGGACTATATAGGTTACCTAGCGGGCACTTGGACTATCAAGGTTAACGAACGGGCACTTGGACTATGTAGGTTACCTAGCCACCACTTGGACTATCTAGGTTAGCTAACAGGCACTTGGACTATATAGGTTCCCTAGCGGGCACTTGGACTATCTAGGTTAACGAACGGGCACTTGGACTATGCAGGTAACCTAGCGGCACTTGGACTGTCTAGGTAACATAGCGGGCACTTGGACTTCTAGGTTAACGAACGGGCACTTGGACTATGTATGTTGCCTAGCGGGCACTTGGACTATCTAGGTTAGGTTACGGGCACTTGGACTATCTAGGTTACCTAGCGGGAACATGGACTATCTAGGTTACCTAGCAGGCACTTGGACTATCTAGGTTACCTAACGGGCACTTTCACTATCTAGGTTACCTAGCTGGCACTTGGACTATGTAGGTTACCTAAAGGGCACTTTGACTATCTAGGTTACCTAGCGGGCACTTGGACTATCTAGGTTAACTAGCGGGAACTTAGACTATCTAGGTTACCTAGCGGGCACTTGGATTATCTAGGTTACCTAGCGGTCCCCTGGACTATGTAGGTTGCCTAGCGGGCACTTGGACTATCTAGGTTAACGAACGGGCACTTGGACTATGTAGGTACCTAGCGGGCACTTGGACTGTCTAGGTTACCTAGCGGGCACTTTTACTATCTAGGTTAACTAGCAGACCTTGGACTATGTAGGTTAACTAGCGGGCCCTTGGACTATGTAGGTTAACTAGCGGGCACTTGGACTATCTAGGTTTCCTGGCAGGCCCTTGGACTATGTACATACCCTAGCGCGCACTTGGACTATCTAGCTTACCTAGCGGGCACTTGGACTATGTACTTCCCCTAGTGGGCACGTGGACTATCTAGGTTAACTAGCGGGCAATTGGACTATCTAGGTTACCTAGCAGGCACTTGGATTATGAAGGATCCCTAGCGGGCACTTGGACTATATAGGTTAACTAGCGGGCCCTTGCACTATGTAGGTTAACTAGCGGGCCCATGGATTATGTAGGTTTACTACCAGGCACTTGGACTATCTAGGTTAACTAGTGGGCCATTGGACTATGTAGGTTAACTAGCAGGCACTTGGACAATCTAGGTTAAGCAGCGGGCACTTGGATGATCTAGGTTAACTAGCGGGCACTTGGACTATCAAAGTTAACAAGTGATGCCTTGGACTATGTAGGTTAACTAGCCGGCCCTTGGACTATCTAGGTTACCTAGCGGGCACTTGGACTATATAGGTTACCTAGCGGGCACTTGGAATATGCAGGTAACCTAGCGGGCACTGGACTGTCTAGCTTACCTAGAGGGCACTTGGAATTCTAGGTTAACGAATGGGCTCTTGGACTATGTAGGTTGCCTAGCGGGCACTTGGACTATCTAGGTTACCTAACGGGCACTTTGACTAACTAGGTTACATAGCGGGCACTTGGACTATCTAGGCTACCTAGCGCGTCCTTGGACTATGTAGGTTTCCTAGCGAGCACTTGGACTATCTAGGTTAACGAACGGGCACTTGGACTATGTAGGTAACCTAGCGAACACTTGGACAGTCTAGGTTACCTAGCGGGCACTTGGACAACCTAGGTTAATGAACGGGCACTGGGACTATGTAGGTTACCTAGCGGACACTTGGACTATGTAGGATCCGTATCGGACATTTGGACTACTTAGGTTACCTAGCAGGCAATTGGACTATCTAGGTTAACTAGCGGGCCCTTGTACTATGTAGGTTAACTAGTGAGCACTTGGACTATCTAGGTTAACTAGCGGACCTTGGACTATGTATGTTAACTTGCGGGCCCTTGGACTATGTATGTAAACTAGCGGGAACTTGGACGATCTAGGTTAACTAGAGGGCACTTGGACTATGAAGGTTTCCTAGCGGGCATTTGGACTATATAGATAACCTAGCGGGCACTTAGACTTTTTAGGTAACCTAGCGGGCACTTGGACTATGTAGGTTGCCTAGCGGGCACTTGGATTATGTAGGTTCTCTATCGGGCACTTGGACTATGTAGGTTAACTTGCGGGCACTAGGACTGTCTAGGTTACCTAGCGGGCCCTTGGATTATCTAGGTTAACGAACGGGCACTTGGACTATGTAGGTTACCTAGCCGCTACATGGACTATCTAGGTTAGCTAACAGGCACTTGGACTATCTAGGTTCTCTAGCGGGCACTTATACTATCTAGGTCACCTAGCTGGCACTTGGACTATGTAGGTCAACTAGCGGGCCCTTGGACTATCTAGGTTAGCCAACGGGCACTTAGATTATGTAGGTTAACTAGCGGGCACTTGGAATATGTAGGTTAACTAGCGGACACTTGCACTATGTAGGTTAACTAGAGGGCCCATGGACTATGTAGGTTTACTAGCAGGCCCTTGGACTATCTAGGTTCCCTAAAGGGCACTTGGACTATCTAGGTTACCAAACGGGCACTTGGACTACCTAGGTTACCTAGCGGGCACTTACACTATGTAGGCTATCTAAGGGGCCCTTGGACGATCTAGGTTACCTAGCGGGTTCTTGAACTATGTAGGTTAACTAGCGGGCACTTGCACTATCTAGGTTACCTAGCGGGCACTTGGACTATGTACGTTCCCTAGGGGGCACTTGGACTATCTATGTTAACTAGCGGGCACTTGGAATATGTAGGTTAACTAGCGGACACTTTCACTATGTAGGTTACCTAGCAGGCACTTTGACTGTCTAGGTTAACTAACGGGCACTTGGACTATGAAGGTTGCCTAGGGAGCACTTGGAGTATGTAGGTTCCCTACCGGGCACTTGGACTATGTAGGTTCCCTATCGGGTACTTGGACTGTCTAGGTTAACTAGTGGGCAATTGGACTGTCTAGGTTAACTAGTGGGCACTTGGACTATGTACGTTCCCTAGCGGGCACTTGGGCTATCTACGTTACCTAGCGGGCACTTGGACTATGTACCTTCCCTAGCGGGAACATGGACTATGTAGGTTCCCTAGCGGTCACGTGGACTATGTAGACTTCATAGAAGGCACTTGGACTATGTAGGTTAACAGGCGGGCACTTGGACTATCCAGGTTAACTAGTGGGCCATTGGACTATGTAGGTTAACTAGCAGGCACTTGGACAATCTAGGTTAAGCAGCGGGCACTTGGATGATCTAGGTTAACTAGCGGGCACTTGGACTATCAAAGTTAACAAGTGATGCCTTGGACTATGTAGGTTAACTAGCCGGCCCTTGGACTATCTAGGTTACCTAGCGGGCACTTGGACTATATAGGTTACCTAGCGGGCACTTGGAATATGCAGGTAACCTAGCGGGCACTGGACTGTCTAGCTTACCTAGAGGGCACTTGGAATTCTAGGTTAACGAATGGGCTCTTGGACTATGTAGGTTGCCTAGCGGGCACTTGGACTATCTAGGTTACCTAACGGGCACTTTGACTAACTAGGTTACATAGCGGGCACTTGGACTATGTAGTTTAACTAGCGAGCACTTGGACTCTAGGTTACCTAGCGGGCACTTGGACTATCTAGGCTACCTAGCGCGTCCTTGGACTATGTAGGTTTCCTAGCGAGCACTTGGACTATCTAGGTTAACGAACGGGCACTTGGACTATGTAGGTAACCTAGCGAACACTTGGACAGTCTAGGTTACCTAGCGGGCACTTGGACAACCTAGGTTAATGAACGGGCACTGGGACTATGTAGGTTACCTAGCGGACACTTGGACTATGTAGGATCCGTATCGGACATTTGGACTACTTAGGTTACCTAGCAGGCACTTGGACTATCTAGGTTAACTAGCGGGCCCTTGTACTATGTAGGTTAACTAGTGAGCACTTGGACTATCTAGGTTAACTAGCGGACCTTGGACTATGTATGTTAACTTGCGGGCCCTTGGACTATGTATGTAAACTAGCGGGAACTTGGACGATCTAGGTTAACTAGAGGGCACTTGGACTATGTAGGTTTCCTAGCGGGCATTTGGACTATATAGATAACCTAGCGGGCACTTAGACTTTGTAGGTTACCTAGCGGGCACTTGGACTATCTAGGTTAACTAACGGGCACTTGGACTATGTAGGTTGCCTAGCGGGCACATGGATTATGTAGGTTCTCTATCGGGCACTTGGATTATGTAGGTTAACTTGCGGGCACTAGGACTGTCTAGGTTACCTAGCGGGCCCTTGGATTATCTAGGTTAACGAACGGGCACTTGGACTATGTAGGTTACCTAGCCGCTACATGGACTATCTAGGTTAGCTAACAGGCACTTGGACTATCTAGGTTCTCTAGCGGGCACTTATACTATCTAGGTCACCTAGCTGGCACTTGGACTATGTAGGTCAACTAGCGGGCCCTTGGACTATCTAGGTTAGCCAACGGGCACTTAGATTATGTAGGTTAACTAGCGGGCACTTGGAATATGTAGGTTAACTAGCGGACACTTGCACTATGTAGGTTAACTAGAGGGCCCATGGACTATGTAGGTTTACTAGCATGCCCTTGGACTATCTAGGTTCCCTAAAGGGCACTTGGACTATCTAGGTTAACGAACGTGCACTTGGACTATGTAGGTAACCTAGCGAGCACTTGGACTGTCTAGCTTACCTAGCGGGCACTTGGACTATCTAGGTTAACGAACGGGCACTTGGACTATGTAGGTTAACTAGCGGACACTTCGAATATCTAGGTTAGCTAACGGGCAATTGGACTATCTAGGTTACCTAGCGGGCTCTTGGACTATGTAGGTTACCAGCGGGCACTTGGACTATCTAGGTTAACGAACGTGCACTTGGACTATGTAGGTAACCTAGCGAGCACTTGGACTGTCTAGCTTACCTAGCGGGCACTTGGACTATCTAGGTTAACGAACGGGCACTTGGACTATGTAGGTTAACTAGCGGACACTTCGAATATCTAGGTTAGCTAACGGGCAATTGGACTATCTAGGTTACCTAGCGGGCACTTGTACTATGTAGGTTCCCTAGCGAGCACTTGGACTATTTAGGTTACCTGGCAGGCACTTTGACTATCTAGGTTAACTAACGGGCACGTGGACTATGAAGGTTGCCTAGGGAGCACTTGAAGTATGTAGGTTCCCTAGCGGGCACTTGGACTATGTAGGTTCCCTATCGGGTTCTTGGACTGTCTAGGTTAACTAGTGGGCAATTGGACTGTCTAGGTTACCTAGTGGGCACTTGGACTATGTACGTTCCCTAGCGGGCACTTGGGCTATCTACGTTACCTAGCGGGCACTTGGACTATGTAGGTTAACGAACGGGCACTTGGACTATGTAGTTTACCTAGCAGGCACTTGGACTATGTAGGTTAACTAGCGGGCACTTACACTCTCTAGGTTACCTAGCGGGCCCTTGGACTATGTAGGTTACCAGCGGGCACATGGACTATCTAGGTTAACGAACGTGCACTTGGACTATGTAGGTAACCTAGCCGGTACTTGGACTGTCTAGGTTACCTAGCGGGCACTTGGACTATCTTGGTTAACGAACGGGCACTTGGACTATGTAGGTTACCTAGCGGACACTTGGACGATTTAGGTTAACTATCGGGCACTTGGACTATCTAGGTTAACTAGCGGGCCCTTGGACTATCTAGGTTAACTAGCGGGCACATGAACTATGTAGTTTCCCTAGCGGGCATTTGGATTATTTAGGTTACCTAGTGGGCACTTGGACTATGTAGGTTACCTAGCGGGCACTTGGACTATGTAGGTTAACTACAAGGCACTTGGACTATCAAGGTTACCTAGCGGGCCCTTGGACTATGTAGGTTACCAGCGGGCACTTGGACTATCTAGGTTAACGAACGTGCACTTGGACTATGTAGGTAACCTAGCAGGCACTTGGACTATCTAGGTTAATGAACGGGCACTTGGACTATGTAGGTTAACTAGCGGACACTTCGAATATCTAGGTTAGCTAACGGGCAATTGGACTTTCTAGGTTACCTAGCGGGCACTTGGACTATGTAGGTTCCCTAGCGAGCACTTGGACTATTTAGGTTACCTGGCAGGCACTTTGACTCTCTAGGTTAACTAACGGGCACTTGGACTATGAAGGTTGCCTAGCGAGCACTTGGAGTATGTAGGTGCCCTAGCGGGCACTTGGACTATGTAGGTTCCCTATTGGGTTCTTGGACTGTCTAGGTTAACTAGTGGGCAATTGGACTGTCTAGGTTACCTAGTGGGCACTTGGACTATGTACGTTCCCTAGCGGGCACTTGGGCTATCTACGTTACCTAGCGGGCACTTGGACTATGTAGGTTAACGAACGGGCACTTGGACTATGTAGTTTACCTAGCAGGCACTTGGACTATGTAGGTTAACTAGCGGGCACTTGCACTCTCTAGGTTACCTAGCGGGCACTTGGACTATGTACCTTCCCTAGCGGTTACTTGGACTATCTATGTTAACTAGCGGGCACTTGGACTATGTAGGTTCCCTAGCGGTCACGTGGACTATGTAGACTTCATAGAAGGCACTTGGACTATGTAGGTTAACAGGCGGGCACTTGGACTATCCAGGGTACCAAGCGGGCACTTGGACTATGTAGGTTACCCAATGGGCACTTGGACTATCTAGGTTAACAAACGGACACTTGGACTATGTAGGTTAGCTATCAGGCACTTTGACTATCTAGGTTACCTAGCAGGCACTTGGACTATATAGGTTACCTAGCGGACACTTGGACGATTTAGGTTAACTATCGGGCACTTGGACTATCTAGGTTAACTAGCGGGCCCTTGGACTATCTAGGTTAACTAGCGGGCCCTTGGACTATCTAGGTTAACTAGCGGGCCCTTGGACTATCTAGGTTAACTAGCGGACACTTGAACTATGTAGTTTCCCTAGCGGGCATTTGGATTATTTAGGTTACCTAGTGGGCACTTGGACTATGTAGGTTACCTAGCGGGCACTTGGACTATGTAGGTTAACTACAAGGCACTTGGCCTTTCAAGGTTACCTAGCGGGCCCTTGGACTATGTAGGTTACTAGCGGGCACATGGACTATCTAGGTTAACGAACGTGCACTTGGACTATGTAGGTAACCTAGCCGGCACTTGGACTGTCTAGGTTACCTAGCGGGCACTTGGACTATCTTGGTTAACGAACGGGCACTTGGACTATGTAGGTTACCTAGCGGGCACTTGGACTATGTAAGTTAACTACAAGGCACTTGGACTTTCAAGGTTACCTAGCGGGCCCTTGGACTATGTAGGTTACCAGCGGGCACATGGACTATCTAGGTTAACGAACGTGCACTTGGGCTATGTAGGTAACCTAGCCGGCACTTGGACTGTCTAGGTTACCTAGCGGGCACTTGGACTATCTTGGTTAACGAACGGGCACTTGGATTATGTAGGTTACCTAGCGGACACTTGGACGATTTAGGTTAACTATCGGGCACTTGGACTATCTAGGTTAACTAGCGGGCCCTTGGACTATCTAGGTTAACTAGCGGGCACATGAACTATGTAGTTTCCCTAGCGGGCATTTGGATTATTTAGGTTACCTAGTGGACACTTGGACTATGTAGGATCCGTATCGGACATTTGGACTACTTAGGTTACCTAGCAGGCACTTGGACTATCTAGGTTAACTAGCGGGCCCTTGTACTATGTAGGTTAACTAGTGAGCACTTGGACTATCTAGGTTAACTAGCGGACCTTGGACTATGTATGTTAACTTGCGGGCCCTTGGACTATGTATGTAAACTAGCGGGAACTTGGACGATCTAGGTTAACTAGAGGGCACTTGGACTATGTAGGTTTCCTAGCGGGCATTTGGACTATATAGATAACCTAGCGGGCACTTAGACTTTGTAGGTTACCTAGCGGGCACTTGGACTATCTAGGTTAACTAACGGGCACTTGGACTATGTAGGTTGCCTAGCGGGCACATGGATTATGTAGGTTCTCTATCGGGCACTTGGACTATGTAGGTTAACTTGCGGGCACTAGGACTGTCTAGGTTACCTAGCGGGCCCTTGGATTATCTAGGTTAACGAATGGGCACTTGGACTATGTAGGTTACCTAGCCGCTACATGGACTATCTAGGTTAGCTAACAGGCACTTGGACTATCTAGGTTCTCTAGCGGGCACTTATACTATCTAGGTCACCTAGCTGGCACTTGGACTATGTAGGTCAACTAGCGGGCCCTTGGACTATCTAGGTTAGCCAACGGGCACTTAGATTATGTAGGTTAACTAGCGGGCACTTGGAATATGTAGGTTAACTAGCAGACACTTGCACTATGTAGGTTAACTAGAGGGCCCATGGACTATGTAGGTTTACTAGCAGGCCCTTGGACTATCTAGGTTCCCTAAAGGGCACTTGGACTATCTAGGTTAACGAACGTGCACTTGGACTATGTAGGTAACCTAGCGAGCACTTGGACTGTCTAGCTTACCTAGCGGGCACTTGGACTATCTAGGTTAACGAACGGGCACTTGGACTATGTAGGTTAACTAGCGGACACTTCGAATATCTAGGTTAGCTAACGGGCAATTGGACTATCTAGGTTACCTAGCGGGCTCTTGGACTATGTAGGTTACCAGCGGGCACTTGGACTATCTAGGTTAACGAACGTGCACTTGGACTATGTAGGTAACCTAGCGAGCACTTGGACTGTCTAGCTTACCTAGCGGGCACTTGGACTATCTAGGTTAACGAACGGGCACTTGGACTATGTAGGTTAACTAGCGGACACTTCGAATATCTAGGTTAGCTAACGGGCAATTGGACTATCTAGGTTACCTAGCGGGCACTTGTACTATGTAGGTTCCCTAGCGAGCACTTGGACTATTTAGGTTACCTGGCAGGCACTTTGACTATCTAGGTTAACTAACGGGCACGTGGACTATGAAGGTTGCCTAGGGAGCACTTGAAGTATGTAGGTTCCCTAGCGGGCACTTGGACTATGTAGGTTCCCTATCGGGTTCTTGGACTGTCTAGGTTAACTAGTGGGCAATTGGACTGTCTAGGTTACCTAGTGGGCACTTGGACTATGTACGTTCCCTAGCGGGCACTTGGGCTATCTACGTTACCTAGCGGGCACTTGGACTATGTAGGTTAACGAACGGGCACTTGGACTATGTAGTTTACCTAGCAGGCACTTGGACTATGTAGGTTAACTAGCGGGCACTTACACTCTCTAGGTTACCTAGCGGGCCCTTGGACTATGTAGGTTACCAGCGGGCACATGGACTATCTAGGTTAACGAACGTGCACTTGGACTATGTAGGTAACCTAGCCGGTACTTGGACTGTCTAGGTTACCTAGCGGGCACTTGGACTATCTTGGTTAACGAACGGGCACTTGGACTATGTAGGTTACCTAGCGGACACTTGGACGATTTAGGTTAACTATCGGGCACTTGGACTATCTAGGTTAACTAGCGGGCCCTTGGACTATCTAGGTTAACTAGCGGGCACATGAACTATGTAGTTTCCCTAGCGGGCATTTGGATTATTTAGGTTACCTAGTGGGCACTTGGACTATGTAGGTTACCTAGCGGGCACTTGGACTATGTAGGTTAACTACAAGGCACTTGGACTATCAAGGTTACCTAGCGGGCCCTTGGACTATGTAGGTTACCAGCGGGCACTTGGACTATCTAGGTTAACGAACGTGCACTTGGACTATGTAGGTAACCTAGCAGGCACTTGGACTATCTAGGTTAATGAACGGGCACTTGGACTATGTAGGTTAACTAGCGGACACTTCGAATATCTAGGTTAGCTAACGGGCAATTGGACTATCTAGGTTACCTAGCGGGCACTTGGACTATGTAGGTTCCCTAGCGAGCACTTGGACTATTTAGGTTACCTGGCAGGCACTTTGACTCTCTAGGTTAACTAACGGGCACTTGGACTATGAAGGTTGCCTAGCGAGCACTTGGAGTATGTAGGTGCCCTAGCGGGCACTTGGACTATGTAGGTTCCCTATTGGGTTCTTGGACTGTCTAGGTTAACTAGTGGGCAATTGGACTGTCTAGGTTACCTAGTGGGCACTTGGACTATGTACGTTCCCTAGCGGGCACTTGGGCTATCTACGTTACCTAGCGGGCACTTGGACTATGTAGGTTAACGAACGGGCACTTGGACTATGTAGTTTACCTAGCAGGCACTTGGACTATGTAGGTTAACTAGCGGGCACTTGCACTCTCTAGGTTACCTAGCGGGCACTTGGACTATGTACCTTCCCTAGCGGTTACTTGGACTATCTATGTTAACTAGCGGGCACTTGGACTATGTAGGTTCCCTAGCGGTCACGTGGACTATGTAGACTTCATAGAAGGCACTTGGACTATGTAGGTTAACAGGCGGGCACTTGGACTATCCAGGGTACCAAGCGGGCACTTGGACTATGTAGGTTACCCAATGGGCACTTGGACTATCTAGGTTAACAAACGGACACTTGGACTATGTAGGTTAGCTATCAGGCACTTTGACTATCTAGGTTACCTAGCAGGCACTTGGACTATATAGGTTACCTAGCGGACACTTGGACGATTTAGGTTAACTATCGGGCACTTGGACTATCTAGGTTAACTAGCGGGCCCTTGGACTATCTAGGTTAACTAGCGGGCCCTTGGACTATCTAGGTTAACTAGCGGGCCCTTGGACTATCTAGGTTAACTAGCGGACACTTGAACTATGTAGTTTCCCTAGCGGGCATTTGGATTATTTAGGTTACCTAGTGGGCACTTGGACTATGTAGGTTACCTAGCGGGCACTTGGACTATGTAGGTTAACTACAAGGCACTTGGACTTTCAAGGTTACCTAGCGGGCCCTTGGACTATGTAGGTTACTAGCGGGCACATGGACTATCTAGGTTAACGAACGTGCACTTGGACTATGTAGGTAACCTAGCCGGCACTTGGACTGTCTAGGTTACCTAGCGGGCACTTGGACTATCTTGGTTAACGAACGGGCACTTGGACTATGTAGGTTACCTAGCGGGCACTTGGACTATGTAAGTTAACTACAAGGCACTTGGACTTTCAAGGTTACCTAGCGGGCCCTTGGACTATGTAGGTTACCAGCGGGCACATGGACTATCTATGTTAACGAACGTGCACTTGGGCTATGTAGGTAACCTAGCCGGCACTTGGACTGTCTAGGTTACCTAGCGGGCACTTGGACTATCTTGGTTAACGAACGGGCACTTGGATTATGTAGGTTACCTAGCGGACACTTGGACGATTTAGGTTAACTATCGGGCACTTGGACTATCTAGGTTAACTAGCGGGCCCTTGGACTATCTAGGTTAACTAGCGGGCACATGAACTATGTAGTTTCCCTAGCGGGCATTTGGATTATTTAGGTTACCTAGTGGGCACTTGGACTATGTAGGTTACCTAGCGGGCACTTGGACTATGTAGGTTAACTACAAGGCACTTGGACTATCAAGGTTACCTAGCGGGCCCTTGGACTATGTAGGTTACCAGCGGGCACTTGGACTATCTAGGTTAACGAACGTGCACTTGGACTATGTAGGTAACCTAGCGGGCACTTGGACTATCTAGGTTAATGAACGGGCACTTGGACTATGTAGGTTAACTAGCGGACACTTCGAATATCTAGGTTAGCTAACGGGCAATTGGACTTTCTAGGTTACCTAGCGGGCACTTGGACTATGTAGGTTCCCTAGCGAGTACTTGGACTATTTAGGTTACCTGGCAGGCACTTTGATTCTCTAGGTTAACTAACGGGCACTTGGACTATGAAGGTTGCCTAGCGAGCACTTGGAGTATGTAGGTTCCCTAGCGGGCACTTGGACTATGTAGGTTCCCTATTGGGTTCTTGGACTGTCTAGGTTAACTAGTGGGCAATTGGACTGTCTAGGTTACCTAGTGGGTACTTGGACTATGTACGTTCCCTAGCAGGCACTTGAGCTATCTACGTTACCTAGCGGGCACTTGGACTATGTAGGTTAACGAACGGGCACTTGGACTATGTAGTTTACCTAGCAGGCACTTGGACTATGTAGGTTAACTAGCGGTCACTTGCACTCTCTAGGTTACCTAGCGGGCACTTGGACTATGTACCTTCCCTAGCGGGCACTTGGACTATCTATGTTAACTAGCGGGCACTTGGACTATGTAGGTTCCCTAGCGGTCACGTGGACTATGTAGACTTCATAGAAGGCACTTGGACTATGTAGGTTAACAGGCGGGCACTTGGACTATCCAGGTTACCAAGCGGGCACTTGGACTATGTAGGTTACCCCATGGGCACTTGGACTATCTAGGTTAACGAACGGACACTTGGACTATGTAGGTTAGCTATCAGGCACTTGGACTATCTAGGTTACCTAGCAGGCACTTGGACTGTGTAGTTTACCTAGCGGACACTTGGACGATTTAGGTTAACTATCGGGCACTTGGACTATCTAGGTTAACTAGCGGGCCCTTGGACTATCTAGGTTAACTAGCGGGCACTTGAACTATGTACTTTCCCTAGCGGGCATTTGGATAATTTAGGTTACCTCGTGGGCACTTGGACTATGTAGGTTACCTAGCGGGCACTTGGACTATGTAGGTTAACTACAAGGCACTTGGACTATCAAGGTTACCTAGCGGGCCCTTGGACTATGTAGGTTACCAGCGGGCACTTGGACTATCTAGGTTAACGAAGGTGCACTTGGACTATGTAGGTAACCTAGCCGGCACTTGGACTGTCTAGGTTACCTAGCGGGCACTTGGACTATCTAGGTTAATGAACGGGCACTTGGACTATGTAGGTTAACTAGCGGACACTTCGAATATCTAGGTTAGCTAACGGGCAATTGGACTATCTAGGTTACCTAGCGGGCACTTGGACTATGTAGGTTCCCTAGCGGGCACTTGGACTATTTAGGTTACCTAGCAGGCACTTTGACTATCTAGGTTAACTAACGGGCACTTGGACTATGAAGGTTGCCTAGCGAGCACTTGGAGTATGTAGGTTCCCTAGCGGGCACTTGGACTATGTAGGTTCCCTATCGGGTACTTGGACTGTCTAGGTTAACTAGTGGGCAATTGGACTGTCTAGGTTACCTAGTGGGCACTTGGACTATGTACGTTCCCTAGCGGGCACTTGGGCTATCTACGTTACCTAGCGGGCACTTGGACTATGTACCTTCCCTAGCGGGCACTTGGACTATCTATGTTAACTAGCGGGCACTTGGACTATGTAGGTTCCCTAGCGGTCACGTGGACTATGTAGACTTCATAGAAGTCACTTGGACTATGTAGGTTAACAGGCGGGCACTTGGACTATCCAGGTTACCAAGCGGGCACTTGGACTATGTAGGTTACCCAATGGGCACTTGGACTATCTAGGTTAACGAACGGACACTTGGACTATGTAGGTTAGCTCTCAGGCACTTGGACTATCTAGGTTACCTAGCAGGCACTTGGACAATGTAGGTTACCTAGCGGACACTTGGACGATTTAGGTTAACTATCGGGCACTTGGACTATCTAGGTTAACTAGCGGGCCCTTGGACTATCTAGGTTAACTAGCGGGCACTTGAACTATGTAGTTTCCCTAGCGGGCATTTGGATTATTTAGGTTACCTAGTGGGCACTTGGACTATGTAGGTTACCTAGCGGGCACTTGGACTATCTAGGTTAACGAACGGGCACTTGGACTATGTAGGTTAACTAGCGGACACTTCGAATATCTAGGTTAGCTAACGGGCAATTGGACTATCTAGGTTACCTAGCGGGCACTTGGACTATGTAGGTTCCCTAGCGAGCAATTGGACTATTTAGGTTACCTGGCAGGCACTTTGACTATCTAGGTTAACTAACGGGCACGTGGACTATGAAGGTTGCCTAGGGAGCACTTGGAGTATGTAGGTTCCCTAGCGGGCACTTGGACTATGTAGGTTCCCTATCGGGTTCTTGGACTGTCTAGGTTAACTAGTGGGCAATTGGACTGTCTAGGTTACCTAGTGGGCACTTGGACTATGTACATTCCCTAGCGGGCACTTGGGCTATCTACGTTACCTAGCGGGCACTTGGACTATGTAGGTTAACGAACGGGCACTTGGACTATGTAGTTTACCTAGCAGGCACTTGGACTATGTAGGTTAACTAGCGGGCACTTGCACTCTCTAGGTTACCTAGCGGGCACTTGGACTATGTAGGTTAACTACAAGGCACTTGGACTATCAAGGTTACCTAGCGGGCCCTTGGACTATGTGGGTTACCAGCGGGCACATGGACTATCTAGGTTAACGAACGTGCACTTGGACTATGTAGGTAACCTAGCCGGCACTTGGACTGTCTAGGTTACCTAGCGGGCACTTGTAATATCTTGGTTAACGAACGGGCACTTAGACTATGTAGGTTACCTAGCAGACACTTGGACGATTTAGGTTAACTATCGGGCACTTGGACTATCTAGGTTAACTAGCGGGCCCTTGGACTATCTAGGTTAACTAGCGAGCACATGAACTATGTAGTTTCCCTAGCGGGCATTTGGATTATTTAGGTTACCTAGTGGGCACTTGGATTATGTAGGTTACCTAGCGGGCACTTGGACTATGTAGGTTAACTACAAGGCACTTGGACTATCAAGGTTACCTAGCGGGCCCTTGGACTATGTAGGTTACCAGCGGGCACTTGGACTATCTAGGTTAACGAACGTGCACTTGGACTATGTAGGTAACCTAGCGGGCACTTGGACTATCTAGGTTAATGAACGGGCACTTGGACTATGTAGGTTAACTAGCGGACACTTCGAATATCTAGGTTAGCTAACGGGCAATTGGACTTTCTAGGTTACCTAGCGGGCACTTGGACTATATAGGTTCCCTAGCGAGCACTTGGACTATTTAGGTTACCTGGCAGGCACTTTGAGTCTCTAGGTTAACTAACGGGCACGTGGACTACGAAGGTTGCCTAGCGAGCACTTGGAGTATGTAGGTTCCCTAGCGGGCAGTTGGACTATGTAGGTTCCCTATTGGGTTCTTGGACTGTCTAGGATAACTAGTGGGCAATTGGACTGTCTAGGTTACCTAGTGGGCACTTGGACTATGTACGTTCCCTAGCGGGCACTTGGGCTATCTACGTTACCTAGCGGGCACTTGGACTATGTAGGTTAACGAACGGGCACTTGGACTATGTAGTTTACCTAGCAGGCACTTGGACTATGTAGGTTAACTAGCGGGCACTTGCACTCTCTAGGTTACCTAGCGGGCACTTGGACTATGTACCTTCCCTAGCGGGTACTTGGACTATCTATGTTAACTAGCGGGCACTTGGACTATGTAGGTTCCCTAGCGGTCACGTGGACTATGTAGACTTCATAGAAGGCACTTGGACTATGTAGGTTAACAGGCGGGCACTTGGACTTTCCAGGTTACCAAGCGGGCACTTGGACTATGTAGGTTACCCAATGGGCACTTGGACTATCTAGGTTAACAAACGGACACTTGGACTATGTAGGTTAGCTATCAGGCACTTTGACTATCTAGGTTACCTAGCAGGCACTTGGACAATGTAGGTTACCTAGCGGACACTTGGACGATTTAGGTTAACTATCGGGCACTTGGACTATCTAGGTTAACTAGCGGGCCCTTGGACTATCTAGGTTAACTAGCGGGCCCTTGGACTATCTAGGTTAACTAGCGGGCCCTTGGACTATCTAGGTTAACTAGCGGACACTTGAACTATGTAGTTTCCCTAGCGGGCATTTGGATTATTTAGGTTACATAGTGGGCACTTGGACTATGTAGGTTACCTAGCGGGCACTTGGACTATGTAGGTTAACTACAAGGCACTTGGACTTTCAAGGTTACCTAGCGGGCCCTTGGACTATGTAGGTTACCAGCGGGCACATGGACTATCTAGGTTAACGAACGTGCACTTGGACTATGTAGGTAACCTAGCCGGCACTTGGACTGTCTAGGTTACCTAGCGGGCACTTGGACTATCTTGGTTAACGAACGGGCACTTGGACTATGTAGGTTACCTAGCGGGCACTTCGACTATGTAGGTTAACTACAAGGCACTTGGACTTTCAAGGTTACCTAGCTGGCCCTTGGACTATGTAGGTTACCAGCGGGCACATGGACTATCTAGGTTAACGAACGTGCACTTGGGCTATGTAGGTTACCTAGCGGACACTTGGACGATTTAGGTTAACTATCGGGCACTTGGACTATCTAGGTTAACTAGCGGGCCCTTGGACTATCTAGGTTAACTATGGGGCACATGAACTATGTAGTTTCCCTAGCGGGCATTTGGATTATTTAGGTTACCTAGTGGGCACTTGGAATATGTAGGTTACCTAGCGGGCACTTGGACTACGTAGGTTAACTACAAGGCACTTGGACTATCAAGGTTACTTAGCGGGCCCTTGGACTATGTAGGTTACCAGCGGGCACTTGGACTATCTAGGTTAACGAAAGTGCACTTGGACTATGTAGGTAACCTAGCGGGCACTTGGACTATCTAGGTTAATGAACGGGCACTTGGACTATGTAGGTTAACTAGCGGACACTTCGAATATCTAGGTTAGCTAACGGGCAATTGGACTTTCTAGGTTACCTAGCGGGCACTTGGACTATGTAGGTTCCCTAGCGAGCACTTGGACTATTTAGGTTACCTGGCAGGCACTTTGATTCTCTAGGTTAACTAACGGGCACTTGGACTATGAAGGTTGCCTAGCGAGCACTTGGACTATGTAGGTTCCCTATTGGGTTCTTGGACTGTCTAGGTTAACTAGTGGGCAATTGGACTTTCTAGGTTACCTAGTGGGCACTTGGACTATGTACGTTCCCTAGCGGGCACTTGGGCTATCTACGTTACCTAGCGGGCAATTGGACTATGTAGGTTAACGAACGGGCACTTGGACTATGTAGTTTACCTAGCAGGCACTTGGACTATGTAGGTTAACTAGCGGTCACTTGCACTCTCTAGGTTACCTAGCGGGCACTTGGACTATGTACCTTCCCTAGCGGGCACTTGGACTATCTATGTTAACTAGCGGGCACATGGACTATGTAGGTTCCCTAGCGGTCACGTGGACTATATAGACTTCATAGAAGGCACTTGGACTATGTAGGTTAACAGGCGGGCACTTGGACTATCCAGGTTACCAAGCGGGCACTTGGACTATGTAGGTTACCCAATGGGCACTTGGACTATCTAGGTTAACAAACGGACACTTGGACTATGTAGGTTAGCTATCAGGCACTATGACTATCTAGGTTACCTAGCAGGCACTTGGACTATGTAGGTTACCGAGCGGACACTTGGACGATTTAGGTTAACTATCGGGCACTTGGACTATCTAGGTTAACTAGCAGGCCCTTGGACTATCTAGGTTAACTAGCGGGCCCTTGGACTATCTAATTTAACTAGCGGGCACTTGAACTATGTAGTTTCCCTAGCGGGCATTTGGATTATTTAGGTTTCCTAGTGGGCACTTGGACTATGTAGATTACCTAGCGGGCACTTGGACTATGTAGGTTAACTACAAGGCATTTGGACTATCAAGGTTACCTAGCGGGCTCTTGGACTATGTAGGTTACCAGGGGGCACTTGGACTATCTAGGTAAACGAACGTGCACTTGGACTATGTAGGTAACCTAGCGGGCACTAGGACTGTCTAGGTTACCTAGCGGGCACTTGGACTATCTATGTTAACGAACGGGCACTTGGACTATGTAGGTTAACTAGCGGACACTTCGAATATCTAGGTTAGCTAACGGGCAATTGGACTATCTAGGTTACCTAGCGGGCACTTGGACTATGTAGGTTCCCTAGCGGGCACTTGGACTATCTAGGTTACCTAGCAGGCACTTGGACAATGTAGGTTACCTAGCGGACACTTGGACGATTTAGGTTAACTATCGGGCACTTGGACTATCTAGGTTAACTAGCGGGCCCTTGGACTATCTAGGTTAACTAGCGGGCCCTTGGACTATCTAGGTTAACTAGCGGGCCCTTGGACTATCTAGGTTAACTAGCGGACACTTGAACTATGTAGTTTCCCTAGCGGGCATTTGGATTATTTAGGTTACATAGTGGGCACTTGGACTATGTAGGTTACCTAGCGGGCACTTGGACTATGTAGGTTAACTACAAGGCACTTGGACTTTCAAGGTTACCTAGCGGGCCCTTGGACTATGTAGGTTACTAGCGGGCACATGGACTATCTAGGTTAACGAACGTGCACTTGGACTATGTAGGTAACCTAGCCGGCACTTGGACTGTCTAGGTTACCTAGCGGGCACTTGGACTATCTTGGTTAACGAACGGGCACTTGGACTATGTAGGTTACCTAGCGGGCACTTCGACTATGTAGGTTAACTACAAGGCACTTGGACTTTCAAGGTTACCTAGCGGGCCCTTGGACTATGTAGGTTACCAGCGGGCACATGGACTATCTAGGTTAACGAACGTGCACTTGGGCTATGTAGGTAACCTAGCCGGCACTTGGACTGTCTAGGTTACCTAGCGGGCACTTGGACTATCTTGGTTAACGAACGGGCACTTGGACTATGTAGGTTACCTAGCGGACACTTGGACGATTTAGGTTAACTATCGGGCACTTGGACTATCTAGGTTAACTAGCGGGCCCTTGGACTATCTAGGTTAACTAGGGGGCACATGAACTATGTAGTTTCCCTAGCGGGCATTTGGATTATTTAGGTTACCTAGTGGGCACTTGGACTATGTAGGTTACCTAGCGGGCACTTGGACTACGTAGGTTAACTACAAGGCACTTGGACTATCAAGGTTACCTAGCGGGCCCTTGGACTATGTAGGTTACCAGCGGGCACTTGGACTATCTAGGTTAACGAAAGTGCACTTGGACTATGTAGGTAACCTAGCGGGCACTTGGACTATCTAGGTTAATGAACGGGCACTTGGACTATGTAGGTTAACTAGCGGACACTTCGAATATCTAGGTTAGCTAACGGGCAATTGGACTTTCTAGGTTACCTAGCGGGCACTTGGACTATGTAGGTTCCCTAGCGAGCACTTGGACTATTTAGGTTACCTGGCAGGCACTTTGATTCTCTAGGTTAACTAACGGGCACTTGGACTATGAAGGTTGCCTAGCGAGCACTTGGACTATGTAGGTTCCCTATTGGGTTCTTGGACTGTCTAGGTTAACTAGTGGGCAATTGGACTGTCTAGGTTACCTAGTGGGCACTTGGACTATGTACGTTCCCTAGCGGGCACTTGGGCTATCTACGTTACCTAGCGGGCAATTGGACTATGTAGGTTAACGAACGGGCACTTGGACTATGTAGTTTACCTAGCAGGCACTTGGACTATGTAGGTTAACTAGCGGTCACTTGCACTCTCTAGGTTACCTAGCGGGCACTTGGACTATGTACCTTCCCTAGCGGGCACTTGGACTATCTATGTTAACTAGCGGGCACATGGACTATGTAGGTTCCCTAGCGGTCACGTGGACTATATAGACTTCATAGAAGGCACTTGGACTATGTAGGTTAACAGGCGGGCACTTGGACTATCCAGGTTACCAAGCGGGCACTTGGACTATGTAGGTTACCCAATGGGCACTTGGACTATCTAGGTTAACAAACGGACACTTGGACTATGTAGGTTAGCTATCAGGCACTTTGACTATCTAGGTTACCTAGCAGGCACTTGGACTATGTAGGTTACCTAGCGGACACTTGGACGATTTAGGTTAACTATCGGGCACTTGGACTATCTAGGTTAACTAGCAGGCCCTTGGACTATCTAGGTTAACTAGCGGGCCCTTGGACTATCTAATTTAACTAGCGGGCACTTGAACTATGTAGTTTCCCTAGCGGGCATTTGGATTATTTAGGTTTCCTAGTGGGCACTTGGACTATGTAGATTACCTAGCGGGCACTTGGACTATGTAGGTTAACTACAAGGCACTTGGACTATCAAGGTTACCTAGCGGGCTCTTGGACTATGTAGGTTACCAGGGGGCACTTGGACTATCTAGGTTAACGAACGTGCACTTGGACTATGTAGGTAACCTAGCGGGCACTAGGACTGTCTAGGTTACCTAGCGGGCACTTGGACTATCTATGTTAACGAACGGGCACTTGGACTATGTAGGTTAACTAGCGGACACTTCGAATATCTAGGTTAGCTAACGGGCAATTGGACTATCTAGGTTACCTAGCGGGCACTTGGACTATGTAGGTTCCCTAGCGGGCACTTGGACTATTTAGGTTACCTAGCAGGCACTTTGACTATCTAGGTTAAAAAACGGGCACTTGGACTATGAAGGTTGCCTAGGGAGCACTTGGAGTATGTAGGTTCGCTAGCGGGCACTTGGACTATGTAGGTTCCCTATCGGGTACTTGGACTGTCAAGGTTAACTAGTGGGCAATTGGACTGTCTAGGTTACCTAGTGGGCACTTGGACTATGTACGTTCCCTAGCGGGCACTTGGGCTACCTACGTTACCTAGCGGGCACTTGGACTATGTACCTTCCCTAGGGGGCACTTGGACTATCTATGTTAACTAGCGGTCACTTGGACTTTGTAGGTTCCCTAGCGGTCACGTGGACTATGTAGACTTCATAGAAGGCACTTGGACTATGTAGGTTAACAGGCGGGCACTTGGACTATCCAGGTTACCAAGCGGGCACTTGGACTATGTAGGTTACCCAATGGGCACTTGGACTATCTAGGTTAACGAACGGACACTTGGACTATGTAGGTTAGCTATCAGGCACTTGGACTATCTAGGTTACCTAGCAGGCACTTGGACTACGTAGGTTACCTAGCGGACACTTGGACTATCTAGGTTACCTAGCTGGCACTTGGACTATCTAGGTTAACTAGCGGGCCCTTGGACTATCTAGGTTAACTAGCGGGCACTTGAACTATGTACTTTCCCTAGCGGGCATTTGGATTATTTAGGTTACCTAGTGGGCACTTGGACTATGTAGGTTACCTAGCGGGCACTTGGACTATGTAGGTTAACTACAAGGCACTTGGACTATCAAGGTTACCTATCGGGCCCTTGGACTATGTAGGTTACCAGTGGGCACTTGGACTATCTAGGTTAACGAACGTGCACTTGGACTATGTAGGTAACCTAGCCGGCACTTGGACTGTCTAGGTTACCTAGCGGGCACTTGGACTATCTAGGTTAATGAACTGGCACTTGGACTATGTAGGTTAACTAGCGGACACTTCGAATATCTAGGTTAGCTAACGGGCAATTGGACTATCTAGGTTACCTAGCGGGCACTTGGACTATGTAGGTTCCCTAGCGGGAACTTGGACTATTTAGGTTACCTGGCAGGCATTTTGACTATCTAGGTTAACTAACGGGCACTTGGACTATGAAGGTTGCCTAGCGAGCACTTGGAGTATGTAGGTTCCCTAGCGGGCACTTGGACTATATAGGTTCCCTAGCGGGCACTTGGATTATGTAGGTTCCCTATCGGGCACTTGGACTATGTAAGTTAACTAGCGGGTACTTGGACTGTCTAGGTTACCTAGCGGGCACTTGGATTATCTAGGTTAGCTAACAGGCACTTGGACTATCTAGGATCCCTAGTGGGCCCTTGTACTATCTAGGTTACCTAGCTGGCACTTGGACTATGTTGGTCAACTAGCGGGCCCTTATACTACCTAGGTTAGCTAACGGGCATTTAGATTATGTAGTTTAACTAGGGGGCACTTGGAATTTGTAGGTTAACTAGCGGACACTTGCACTATGTAGGTTAACTAGCGGGCCCATGGACTATGTAGGTTTACTAGCGGGCCTTTGGACTATCTAGGTTCCCTCAAGGGCACTTGGGGTATCTTGGTTACCGAACGGGCACTTGAACTATCTAGGTTATCTAGCGGGCACTTGGACTATGTAGGTTAACTAGCGTGCCCTTGGACTATCTAGGTTACGTAGCGGGCACTTGGTATATAGGTTAACTAGCGGGCATTTGGACTATGTAGGTTAACTAGCGGACACTTACACGATCTAGGTTAACTAGTGGGCCCTTGTATTATATAGGTTAACTAGCGGGCCATGGATTATGTAGGTTTACTAGCAGGCACTTGGACTATCTAGGCAAACTAGCGGGCACATGGACTATGTAGCTTCCCTAGCGGGCATTTGGACTATCTAGGTTACCTAGCGGGCACTTGGACTATCTAGCTTACCTAGCGAGCACTTGGACTATCTAAGTTACCTAGCAGGCCCTTTGATTATCTAAGTTAACTAACGGGCACTTGGACAATGTAGGTTGTCTAGCGGGCACTTGGATTATGTAGGTTCCCTAGTGGGCACATGAACTATCTAGGTTAACGAACGGGCACTTGGACTATCTAGGTTACATAGCGGGCACTTGGACTTCTAGGTTAACGAACGGGCACTTGGACTATGTATGTTGCCTAGCGGGCACTTGGACTATCTAGGTTAGCTAACGGGCACTTGGACTATCTAAGTAAACTAGCGGGAACTTGGACAATGTAGGTTACCTAGCAGGCACTTGGACTATCTAGGTTACCTAACGGGCACTTTCACTATCTAGGTTACCTAGCTGGCACTTGGACTATGTAGGTTAACTAGCGAGCACTTGGACTATATAGGTTACCTAGCGGGCACTTGGACTATCGAGGTTAACGAACGGGCACTTGGACTATGTAGGTTACCTAGCAGGCACTTGGACTATCTAGGTTACCTATTTAGCACTTGGACGATATAGGTTCCCTAGCGGGCACTTGGACTATCTAGGTTAACGAACGGGCACTTGGACTATGCAGGTAACCTAGCGGCACTTGGACTGTCTAGGTTACATAGCGGGCACTTGGACTTCTAGGTTAACGAACGGGCACTTGGACTATGTATGTTGCCTAGCGGGCACTTGGACTATCTAGGTTAGGTTACGGGCACTTGGACTATCTAGGTTTCCTAGCGGGAACTTGGACTATCTAGGTTACCTAGCAGGCACTTGGACTATCTAGGTTACCTAACGGGCACTTTCACTATCTAGGTTACCTAGCTGGCACTTGGACTATGTAGGTTACCTAAAGGGCACTTTGACTATCTAGGTTACCTAGCGGGCACTTGGACTATCTAGGTTAACTAGCAGGAACTTAGACTATCTAGGTTACCTAGCGGGCACTTGGACTATCTAGGTTACCTAGCGGTCCCCTGGACTATGTAGGTTACCTAGCGGGCACTTGGACTATCTAGGTTAACGAACGGTCACGTGGACTATGTAGGTACCTAGCGGGCACTTGGACTGTCTAGGTTACCTAGCGGGCACTTTTACTATCTAGGTTAACTAGCAGACCTTGGACTATGTAGGTTAACTATTGGGCCCTTGTACTATGTAGGTTAACTAGCGGGCACTTGGACTAACTAGGTTTCCTGGCAGGCCCTTGGACTATGTACATACCCTAGCGCGCACTTGGACTATCTAGCTTACCTAGCGGGCACTTGGACTATGTACTTCCCCTAGTGGGCACGTGGACTATCTAGGTTAACTAGCGGGCACTTGGACTATCTAGGTTACCTAGCAGGCACTTGGATTATGAAGGATCCCTAGCGGGCCCTTGGACTATCTAGGTTAACTAACGGGCACTTGGACTATGTAGGTTAACTAGCGGACACTTGCACGATCTAGGTTAACTAGCGGGCCCATGGATTATGTAGGTTAACTAGCGGGCCCATGGGTTATGTAGGTTTACTAGCAGGCACTTGGACTATCTAGGTTAACTAGCGGACACTTGGATTATGTAGTTTCCCTAGCGGGAATTTGGACCAATTAGGTTACCAAGCGGGAACTTGGACTATGTAGGTTACCTAGAGGGCACTTGGACTATCTAAGTTACCTAGCAGGCACTTTGATTATCTAGGTTAACTAACGGGCACTTGGACTATGTAGGTTGCCTAGCGGGCACTTGGACTATGTAGGTTACCTAGCGGGCACTTGGATTATGTAGGTTCCCTATCGGGCACTTGGACTATGTAAGTTAACTAGCGCGCACTTGGACTATCTAGGTTACCTAGCGGGCACTTGGACTATGTACATCCCCTAGTGGGCACTTGGACTATCTAGGTTAACTAACGGGCACGAGGACTATCTAGGTTAACTAGCGGGCACTTGGACTATCTAGGTTACCTAGCAGGCACTTGGATTATGAAGGATCCCTAGCGGGCCCATGGACTCTCTAGGTTAACTAGCGGGCACTTGGACTATGTAGGTTAACTAGCGGACACTTGCACGATCTAGGTTAACTAGCGGGCCCTTGCACTATGTAGGTTAACTAGCGGGCCCATGGATTATGTAGGTTTACTAGCAGGCACTTGGACTATCTAGGTTAACTAGCGGGCCCTTGGACTATGTAGTTTCCCTAGCGGGCATTTGGACTATTAAGGTTACCAAGCGGGAACTTGGACTATGTAGGTTCCCTAGGGGGCACTTGGATTATGTAGGTTCCCTATCGGGCACTTGGACTATGTAGGTTACCTAGCAGGCACTTTGACTATCTAGGTTAAATAACGGGCACTTGGACTATGTAGGTTGCCTAGCGGGCACTTGGACTACGTAGGTTCCCTAGCGGGCACTTGGATTATGTAGGTTCCCTATCGGGCACTTGGACTATGTAGGTTAACTAGCGGGTACTTGGACTGTCTAGGTTACCTAGCGGGCACTTGGATTATCTAGGTTAGCTAACAGGCACTTGGACTATCTAGGATCCCTAGCGGGCACTTGTACTATCTAGGTTACCTAGCTTGCACTTGGACTATGTAGGTCAACGAGCGGGCCCTTATACTACCTAGGTTAGCTAACGGGCACTTAGATTATGTAGTTTAACTAGGGGGCACTTGGAATTTGTAGGTTAACTAGCGGACACTTGCACTATGTAGGTTAACTAGCGGGCCCATGGACTATGTAGGTTTACTAGCGGGCCTTTGGACTATCTAGGTTCCCTCAAGGGCACTTGGGGTATCTTGGTTACCGAACGGGCACTTGAACTATCTAGGTTATCTAGCGGGCACTTGGACTATGTAGGCTAACTAGGGGGCCCTTGAACGATCGAGGTTACCTAGCGGGTACTAGAACTATCTAAGTTAACTAGCGGGCACTTGCACTATCTAAGTTACCTAGCGGGCACTTGGAATAAGTACGTTCCCTAGCGGGAATTTGGACTATGTACGTTCCCTGGCGGGCACTTGGACTATCTATGTTAACTGGCGGGCACTTGGAATATGTATGTTAACTAGCGGACACTTGCACTATGTCGGTTACCTAGCAGGCACTTGGACTATCTAGGTTAACTAGCGGGCACTTGGACTATATAGGTTAACTATCGTGCACTTGGACTATGTAGGTTCCTTAGCGGGCACTTGGACAATCTAGGTTGCCTAGCGGGCACTTGTACTATGTAGGTTAACTAGCGTGCCCTTGGACTATCTAGGTTACGTAGCGGGCACTTGGTATATAGGTTAACTAGCGTGCATTTGGACTATGTAGGTTAACTAGCGGACACTTACACGATCTAGGTTAACTAGTGTGCCCTTGTACTATATAGGTTAACTAGCGGGCCATGGATTATGTAGGTTTACTAGCAGGCACTTGGACTATCTAGGCAATCTAGCGGGCACTTGGACTATGTAGCTTCCCTAGCGGGCAATTGGACTATCTAGGTTAGCTAAAGGGCACTTGGACTATCTAAGTAACCTAGCGGGAACTTGGACAATGTAGGTTACCTAGCAGGCACTTGGACTATCTAGGTTACCTAACGGGCACTTTCACTATCTAGGTTACCTAGCTGGCACTTGGACTATGTAGGTTAACTAGCGGGCACTTGGACGATCTAGGTTAACTAGCGGGCACTTGGACTATATAGGTTACCTAGCGGGCACTTGGACTATCAAGGTTAACGAACGGGCACTTGGACTATGCAGGTAACCTAGCGGCACTTGGACTGTCTAGGTAACATAGCGGGCACTTGGACTTCTAGGTTAACGAACGGGCACTTGGACTATGTATGTTGCCTAGCGGGCACTTGGACTATCTAGGTTAGGTTACGGGCACTTGGACTATCTAGGTTACCTAGCGGGAACATGGACTATCTAGGTTACCTAGCAGGCACTTGGACTATCTAGGTTACCTAACGGGCACTTTCACTATCTAGGTTACCTAGCTGGCACTTGGATTATGTAGGTTACCTAAAGGGCACTTTGACTATATAGGTTACCTAGCGGGCACTTGGACTATCTAGGTTAACTAGCGGGAACTTAGACTATCTAGGTTACCTAGCGGGCACTTGGATTATCTAGGTTACCTAGCGGTCCCCTGGACTATGTAGGTTACCTAGCGGGCACTTGGACTATCTAGGTTAACGAACGGGCACTTGGACTATGTAGGTACCTAGCGGGCACTTGGACTGTCTAGGTTACCTAGCGGGCACTTTTACTATCTAGGTTAACTAGCAGACCTTGGACTATGTAGGTTAACTAGCGGGCCCTTGGACTATGTAGGTTAACTAGCGGGCACTTGGACTATCTAGGTTTCCTGGCAGGCCCTTGGACTATGTACATACCCTAGCGAGCACTTGGACTATCTAGCTTTCCTAGCGGGCACTTGGATTATGAAGGATCCCTAGCGGACACATGGACTATCTAGGTTAACTAGCGGGCACTTGGACTATGTAGGTTAACTAGCGGACACTTGCACGATCTAGGTTAACTAGCGGGCCCTTGCACTATGTAGGTTAACTAGCGGGCCCATGGATTATGTAGGTTTACTAGCAGGCACTTGGACTATCTAGGTTAACTAGCAGGCCCTTGGACTATGTAGTTTCCCTAGCGGGCATTTGGACTATTAAGGTTACCAAGCGGGAACTTGGACTATGTAGGTTCCCTAGGGGGCACTTGGATTATGTAGGTTCCCTATCGGGCACTTGGACTATGTAGGTTACCTAGCAGGCACTTTGACTATCTAGGTTAAATAACGGGCACTTGGACTATGTAGGTTGCCTAGCGGGCACTTGGACTACGTAGGTTCCCTAGCGGGCACTTGGATTATGTAGGTTCCCTATCGGGCACTTGGACTATGTAGGTTAACTAGCGGGTACTTGGACTGTCTAGGTTACCTAGCGGGCACTTGGATTATCTAGGTTAGCTAACAGGCACTTGGACTATCTAGGATCCCTAGCGGGCACTTGTACTATCTAGGTTACCTAGCTGGCACTTGGACTATGTAGGTCAACTAGCGGGCCCTTAAACTACCTAGGTTAGCTAACGGGCACTTAGATTATGTAGTTTAACTAGGGGGCACTTGGAATTTGTAGGTTAACTAGCGGACACTTGCACTATGTAGGTTAACTAGCGGGCCCATGGACTATGTAGGTTTACTAGCGGGCCTTTGGACTATCTAGGTTCCCTCAAGGGCACTTGGGGTATCTTGGTTACCGAACGGGCACTTGAACTATCTAGGTTATCTAGCGGGCACTTGGACTATGTAGGCTAACTAGGGGGCCCTTGAACGATCGAGGTTACCTAGCGGGTACTAGATCTATCTAAGTTAACTAGCGGGCACTTGCACTATCTAAGTTACCTAGCGGGCACTTGGAATAAGTACGTTCCCTAGCGGGAATTTGGACTATGTACGTTCCCTAGCGGGCACTTGGACTATCTATGTTAACTGGCGGGCACTTGGAATATGTATGTTAACTAGCGGACACTTGCACTATGTCGGTTACCTAGCAGGCACTTGGACTATCTAGGTTAACTAGCGGGCACTTGGACTATCTAGGTTAACTATCGTGCACTTGGACTATGTAGGTTCCTTAGCGGGCACTTGGACAATCTAGGTTGCCTATCGGGCACTTGTACTATGTAGGTTAACTAGCGTGCCCTTGGACTATCTAGGTTACGTAGCGGGCACTTGTTATATAGGTTAACTAGCGTGTATTTGGACTATGTAGGTTAACTAGCGGACACTTACACGATCTAGGTTAACTAGTGTGCCCTTGTACTATATAGGTTAACTAGCGGGCCATGGATTATGTAGGTTTACTAGCAGGCACTTGGACTATCTAGGCAATCTAGCGGGCATTTGGACTATGTAGCTTCCCTAGCGGGCACTTGGACTATCTAGGTTAGCTAACGGGCACTTGGACTATCTAAGTAACCTAGCGGGAACTTGGACAATGTAGGTTACCTAGCAGGCACTTGGACTATCTAGGTTACCTAACGGGCACTTTCACTATCTAGGTTACCTAGCTGGCACATGGACTATGTAGGTTAACTAGCGGGCACTTGGACGATCTAGGTTAACTAGCGGGCACTTGGACTATATAGGTTACCTAGCGGGCACTTGGACTATCAAGGTTAACGAACGGGCACTTGGACTATGTAGGTTACCGAGCAGGCACTTAGACTATCTAGGTTAGCTAACAGGCACTTGGACTATATAGGTTCCCTAGCGGGCACTTGGACTATCTAGGTTAACGAACGGGCACTTGGACTATGCAGGTAACCTAGCGGCACTTGGACTGTCTAGGTAACATAGCGGGCACTTGGACTTCTAGGTTAACGAACGGGCACTTGGACTATGTATGTTGCCTAGCGGGCACTTGGACTATCTAGGTTAGGTTACGGGCACTTGGACTATCTAGGTTACCTAGCGGGAACATGGACTATCTAGGTTACCTAGCAGGCACTTGGACTATCTAGGTTACCTAACGGGCACTTTCACTATCTAGGTTACCTAGCTGGCACTTGGATTATGTAGGTTACCTAAAGGGCACTTTGACTATATAGGTTACCTAGCGGGCACTTGGACTATCTAGGTTAACTAGCGGGAACTTAGACTATCTAGGTTACCTAGCGGGCACTTGGATTATCTAGGTTACCTAGCGGTCCCCTGGACTATGTAGGTTACCTAGCGGGCACTTGGACTATCTAGGTTAACGAACGGGCACTTGGACTATGTAGGTACCTAGCGGGCACTTGGACTGTCTAGGTTACCTAGCGGGCACTTTTACTATCTAGGTTAACTAGCAGACCTTGGACTATGTAGGTTAACTAGCGGGCCCTTGGACTATGTAGGTTAACTAGCGGGCACTTGGACTATCTAGGTTTCCTGGCAGGCCCTTGGACTATGTACATACCCTAGCGCGCACTTGGACTATCTAGCTTTCCTAGCGGGCACTTGGATTATGAAGGAAACCTAGCGGACACATGGACTATCTAGGTTAACTAGCGGGCACTTGGACTATGTAGGTTAACTAGCGAACACTTGCACGATCTAGGTTAACTAGCGGGCCCTTGCACTATGTAGGTTAACTAGCGGGCCCATGGATTATGTAGGTTTACTAGCAGGCACTTGGACTATCTAGGTTAACTAGCGGGCCCTTGGACTATGTAGTTTCCCTAGCGGGCATTTGGACTATTAAGGTTACCAAGCGGGAACTTGGACTATGTAGGTTCCCTAGGGGGCACTTGGATTATGTAGGTTCCCTATCGGGCACTTGGACTATGTAGGTTACCTAGAAGGCACTTTGACTATCTAGGTTAAATAACGGGCACTTGGACTATGTAGGTTGCCTAGCGGGCACTTGGACTACGTAGGTTCCCTAGCGGGCACTTGGATTATGTAGGTTCCCTATCGGGCACTTGGACTATGTAGGTTAACTAGCGGGTACTTGGACTGTCTAGGTTACCTAGCGGGCACTTGGATTATCTAGGTTAGCTAACAGGCACTTGGACTATCAAGGATCCCTAGCGGGCACTTGTACTATCTAGGTTACCTAGCTGGCACTTGGACTATGTAGGTCAACTAGCGGGCCCTTAAACTATCTAGGTTAGCTAACGGGCACTTAGATTATGTAGTTTAACTAGGGGGCACTTGGAATTTGTAGGTTAACTAGCGGACACTTGCACTATGTAGGTTAACTAGCGGGCCCATGGACTATGTAGGTTTACTAGCGGGCCTTTGGACTATCTAGGTTCCCTCAAGGGTACTTGGGGTATCTTGGTTACCGAACGGGCACGTGAACTATCTAGGTTATCTAGCGGGCACTTGGACTATGTAGGCTAACTAGGGGGCCCTTGAACGATCGAGGTTACCTAGCGGGTACTAGATCTATCTAAGTTAACTAGCGGGCACTTGCACTATCTAAGTTACCTAGCGGGTACTTGGAATAAGTACGTTCCCTAGCGGGAATTTGGACTATGTACGTTCCCTAGCGGGCACTTGGACTATCTATGTTAACTGGCGGGCACTTGGAATATGTATGTTAACTAGCGGACACTTGCACTATGTCGGTTACCTAGCAGGCACTTGGACTATCTAGGTTAACTAGCGGGCACTTGGACTATCTAGGTTAACTATCGTGCACTTGGACTATGTAGGTTCCTTAGCGGGCACTTGGACAATCTAGGTTGCCTAGCGGGCACTTGTACTATGTAGGTTAACTAGCGTGCCCTTGGACTATCTAGGTTACGTAGCGGGCACTTGGTATATAGGTTAACTAGCGTGCATTTGGACTATGTAGGTTAACTAGCGGACACTTACACGATCTAGGTTAACTAGTGGGCCCTTGTACTATATAGGTTAACTAGCGGGCCATGGATTATGTAGGTTTACTAGCAGGCACTTGGACTATCAAGGCAATCTAGCGGGCACTTGGACTATGTAGCTTCCCTAGCGGGCAATTGGACTATCTAGGTTAGCTAACGGGCACTTGGACTATCTAAGTAACCTAGCGGGAACTTGGACAATGTAGGTTACCTAGCAGGCACTTGGACTATCTAGGTTACCTAACGGGCACTTTCACTATCTAGGTTACCTAGCTGGCACTTGGACTATGTAGGTTAACTAGCGGGCACTTGACAATCTAGGTTAACTAGCGGGCACTTGGACTATATAGGTTACCATGCGGGCACTTGGACTATCAAGGTTAACGAACGGGCACTTGGACTATGTAGGTTACCGAGCAGGCACTTGGACTATATAGGTTCCCTAGCGGGCACTTGGACTATCTAGGTTAACGAACGGGCACTTGGACTATGCAGGTAACCTAGCGGCACTTGGACTGTCTAGGTAACATAGCGGGCACTTGGATTTCTAGGTTAACGAACGAGCACTTGGACTATGTATGTTGCCTAGCGGGCACTTGGACTATCTAGGTTAGGTTACGGGCACTTGGACTATCTAGGTTACCTAGCGGGAACATGGACTATCTAGGTTACCTAGCAGGCACTTGGACTATCTAGGTTACCTAACGGGCACTTTCACTATCTAGGTTACCTAGCTGGCACTTGGACTATGTAGGTTACCTAAAGGGCACTTTAAGTATCTAGGTTACCTAGCGGGCACTTGGACTATCTAGGTTAACTAGCGGGAACTTAGACTATCTAGGTTACCTAGCGGGCACTTGGATTATCTAGGTTACCTAGCGGTCCCCTGGACTATGTAGGTTACCTAGCGGGCACTTGGACTATCTAGGTTAACGAACGGGCACTTGGACTATGTAGGTACCTAGCGGGCACTTGGACTGTCTAGGTTACCTAGCGGGCACTTTTACTATCTAGGTTAACTAGCAGACCTTGGACTATGTAGGTTAACTAGCGGGCCCTTGGACTATGTAGGTTAACTAGCGGGCACTTGGACTATCTAGGTTTCCTGGCAGGCCCTTGGACTATGTACATACCCTAGCGCGCACTTGGACTATCTAGCTTACCTAGCGGGCACTTGGACTATGTATTTCCCCTAGTGGGCACGTGGACTATCTAGGTTAACTAGCGGGCAATTGGACTATCTAGGTTACCTAGCAGGCACTTGGATTATGAAGGATCCCTAGCGGGCCCTTGGACTATCTAGGTTAACTAGCGGGCACTTGGACTATGTAGGTTAACTAGCGGACACTTGCACGATCTAGGTTAACTAGCGGGCCCTTGCACTATATAGGTTAACTAGCGGGCCCATGGATTATGTAGGTTTACTAGCAGGCACTTGGACTATCTAGGTTAACTAGCGGGCCCTTGGACTATGTAGTTTCCCTAGCGGGCATTTGGACTATTAAGGTTACCAAGCGGGAACTTGGACTATGTAGGTTCCCTAGCGGGCACTTGGATTATGTAGGTTCCCTATCGGGCACTTGGACTATGTAGGTTACCTAGCAGGCACTTTGACTATCTAGGTTAAATAACGGGCACTTGGACTATGTAGGTTGCCTAGCGGGCACTTGGACTATGTAGGTTCCCCAGCGGGCACTTGGATTATGTAGGTTCCCTATCGGGCACTTGGACTATGTAGGTTAACTAGCGGGTACTTGGACTGTCTAGGTTACCTAGCGGACACTTGGATTATCTAGGTTAGCTAACAGGCACTTGGACTATCTAGGATCCCTAGAGGGCACTTTTACTATCTAGGTTACCTAGCTGGCACTTGGACTATGTAGGTTACCTAAAGGGCACTTTAACTATCTAGGTTACCTAGCGGGCACTTGGACTATCTAGGTTAACTAGCGGGAACTTAGACTATCTAGGTTACCTAGCGGGCACTTGGATTATCTAGGTTACCTAGCGGTCCCCTGGACTATGTAGGTTACCTAGCGGGCACTTGGACTATCTAGGTTAACGAACGGGCACTTGGACTATGTAGGTACCTAGCGGGCACTTGGACTGTCTAGGTTACCTAGCGGGCACTTTTACTATCTAGGTTAACTAGCAGACCTTGGACTATGTAGGTTAACTAGCGGGCCCTTGGACTATGTAGGTTAACTAGCGGGCACTTGGACTATCTAGGTTTCCTGGCAGGCCCTTGGACTATGTACATACCCTAGCGCGCACTTGGACTATCTAGCTTACCTAGCGGGCACTTGGACTATGTATTTCCCCTAGTGGGCACGTGGACTATCTAGGTTAACTAGCGGGCAATTGGACTATCTAGGTTACCTAGCAGGCACTTGGATTATGAAGGATCCCTAGCGGGCCCTTGGACTATCTAGGTTAACTAGCGGGCACTTGGACTATGTAGGTTAACTAGCGGACACTTGCACGATCTAGGTTAACTAGCGGGCCCTTGCACTATATAGGTTAACTAGCGGGCCCATGGATCATGTAGGTTTACTAGCAGGCACTTGGACTATCTAGGTTAACTAGCGGGCCCTTGGACTATGTAGTTTCCCTAGCGGGCATTTGGACTATTAAGGTTACCAAGCGGGAACTTGGACTATGTAGGTTCCCTAGCGGGCACTTGGATTATGTAGGTTCCCTATCGGGCACTTGGACTATGTAGGTTACCTAGCAGGCACTTTGACTATCTAGGTTAAATAACGGGCACTTGGACTATGTAGGTTGCCTAGCGGGCACTTGGACTATGTAGGTTCCCTAGCGGGCACTTGGATTATGTAGGTTCCCTATCGGGCACTTGGACTATGTAGGTTAACTAGCGGGTACTTGGACTGTCTAGGTTACCTAGCGGACACTTGGATTATCTAGGTTAGCTAACAGGCACTTGGACTATCTAGGATCCCTAGAGGGCACTTTTACTATCTAGGTTACCTAGCTGGCACTTGGACTATGTAGGTCAACTAGCGGGCCCTTATACTACCTAGGTTAGCTAACGGGCACTTAGATTATGTAGTTTAACTAGGGGGCACTTGGAATTTGTAGGTTAACTAGCGGACACTTGCACTATGTAGGTTAACTAGCGGGCCCATGGACTATGTAGGTTTACTAGCGGGCCTTTGGACTATCTAGGTTCCCTCAAGGGTACTTGGGGTACCTTGGTTACCGAACGGGCACTTGAACTATCTAGGTTATCTAGCGGGCACTTGGACTATATAGGCTAACTAGGGGGCCCTTGAACGATCGAGGTTACCTAGCGGGTACTAGAACTATCTAAGTTAACTACCGGGCACTTGCACTATCTAAGTTACCTAGCGGGCACTTGGAATAAGTACGTTCCCTAGCGGGAATTTGGACTATGTACGTTCCCTAGCGGGCACTTGGACTATCTATGTTAACTGGCGGGCACTTGGAATATGTATGTTAACTAGCGGACACTTGCACTATGTCGGTTACCTAGCAGGCACTTGGACTATCTAGGTTAACTAGCGGGCACTTGGACTATCTAGGTTAACTATCGTGCCCTTGGACTATGTAGGTTCCTTAGCGGGCACTTGGACAATCTAGGTTGCCTAGCGGGCACTTGTACTATGTAGGTTAACTAGCGTGCCCTTGGACTATCTAGGTTACGTAACGGGCACTTGGTATATAGGTTAACTAGCGTGCATTTGGACTATGTAGGTTAACTAGCGGACACTTACACGATCTAGGTTAACTAGTGTGCCCTTGTACTATATAGGTTAACTAGCGGGCCATGGATTATGTAGGTTTACTAGCAGGCACTTGGACTATCTAGGCAAACTAGCGGGCACTTGGACTATGTAGCTTCCCTAGCGGGCACTTGGACTATCTAGGTTAGCTAACGGGCACTTGGACTATCTAAGTAACCTAGCGGGAACTTGGACAATGTAGGTTACATAGCAGGCACCAGACTATCTAGGTTACCTAACGGGCACTTTCACTATCTGGGTTACCTAGCTGGCACTTGGACTATGTAGGTTAACTAGCGGGCACTTGGACGATCTAGGTTAACTAGCGGGCACTTGGACTATATAGGTTACCTAGCGGGCACTTGGACTATCAAGGTTAACGAACGGGCACTTGGACTATGTAGGTTACCTAGCAGGCACTTGGACTATCTAGGTTACCTATTTAGCACTTGGACTATATAGGTTCCCTAGCGGGCACTTGGCCTATCTAGGTTAACGAACGGGCACTTGGATTATGCAGGTAACCTAGCGGCACTTGGACTGTCTATGTTACATAGCGGGCACTTGAACTTCTAGGTTACCTAGCAGGCACTTCGACTATCTAGGTTACCTAACGGGCACTTTCACTATCTAGGTTACCTAGCTGGCACTTGGACTATGTAGGTTACGTAAAGGGCACTTTGACTATCTAGGTTACGTAGCGGGCACTTGGACTATCTAGGTTAACTAGCGGGAACTTAGACTATCTAGGTTACCTAGCGGGCACTTGGATTATCTAGGTTACCTAGCGGTCCCCTGGACTATGTAGGTTACCTAGCGGGCACTTGGACTATCTAGGTTAACGAACGGGCACTTGGACTATGTAGGTACCTAGCGGGCACTTGGACTGTCTAGGTTACCTAGCGGGCACTTTTACTATCTAGGTTAACTAGCAGACCTTGGACTATGTAGGTTATCTAGCGGGCCCTTGGACTATGTAGGTTAACTAGCGGGCACTTGGACTAACTAGGTTTCCTGGCAGGCCCTTGGACTATGTACATACCCTAGCGCGCACTTGGACTATCTAGCTTACCTAGCGGGCACTTGGACTATGTACTTCCCCTAGTGGGCACGTGGACTATCTAGGTTAACTAGCGGGCACTTGGACTATCTAGGTTACCTAGCAGGCACTTGGATTATGAAGAATCCCTAGCGGGCCCTTGGCCTATCTAGGTTAACTAGCGGGCCCTTGGACTATGTAGGTTAACTAGCGGACACTTGCACGATCTAGGTTAACTAGCGGGCCCTTGCACTATGTAGGTTAACTAGCGGGCCCATGGATTATGTAGGTTTAGTAGCAGGCACTTGGACTATCTAGGTTAACTAGCGGACACTTGGATTATGTAGTTTCCCTAGCGGGCATTGGACCAATTAGGTTACCAAGCGGGAACTTGGACTATGTATGTTACCTAGAGGGCACTTGGACTATCTAAGTTACCTAGCAGGCACTTTGATTATCTAGGTTAACTAACGGGCACTTGGACTATGTAGGTTGCCTAGCGGGCACTTGGACTATGTAGGTTACCTAGCGGGCACTTGGATTATGTAGGGTCCCTATCGGGCACTTGGACTATGTAAGTTATCTAGCGCGCACTGGGACTATCTAGGTTACCTATCGGGCACTTGGACTATGTACATCCCCTAGTGGGCACTTGGACTATCTAGGTTAACTAACGGGCACGAGGACTATCTAGTTTAACTAGCGGGCACTTGGACTATCTAGGTTACCTAGCAGTCACTTGGATTATGAAGGATCCCTAGCGGGCCCTTGGACTATCTAGGTTAACTAGCGGGCACTTGGACTATGTAGGTTAACTAGCGGACACTTGCACGATCTAGGTTAACTAGCGGGCCCTTGCACTATGTAGGTTAACTAGCGGGCCCATGGATTATGTAGGTTTACTAGCAGGCACTTGTACTATCTAGGTTAACTAGCGGACACTTGGACTATGTATTTTCCCTAGCGGGCATTTGGACTAATTAGGTTACCAAGCGGGAACTTAGACTATGTAGGTTACCTAGTGGGCACTTGGACTATCTAAGTTACCTAGCAGGCACTTTGATTATCTAGGTTAACTAACGGGCACTTGGACTATGTAGGTTGCCTAGCGGGCACTTGGACTATGTAGGTTACCTAGCGAGCACTTGGATTATGTAGGTTCCCTATCGGGCACTTGGACTATGTAAGTTAACTAGCGCGCACTTGGACTATCTAGGTTACCTAGCGGGCACTTGGACTATGTACATCCCCTAGTGGGCACTTGGACTATCTAGGTTAACTAACGGGCACTTGGACTATCTAGGTTACCTAGCAGGCACTTGGATTATGAAGGATCCCTAGCGGACACTTGGACTATCTAGGTTAACTAGCGGGCACTTGGACTATGTAGGTTAACTAGCGGACTCTTGCACGATCTAGGTTAACTAGCGGGCCCTTGCACTATGTAGGTTAACTAGCGGACACTTGCACGATCTAGGTTAACTACGGGCCCTTGCACTATGTAGGTTAACTAGCGGGCCCATGGATTATGTAGGTTTACTAGCAGGCACTTGGACTATCTAGGTTAAATTACGGGCACTTGGACTATGTAGGTTGCCTAGCGGGTACTTGGACTATGTAGGTTCCCTAGCGGGCACTTGGATTATGTAGGTTCCCTATCGGGCACTTGGACTATGTAGGTTAACTAGCGGGTACTTGGACTGTCTAGGTTACCTAGCGGGCACTTGGATTATCTAGGTTAGCTAACAGGCACTTGGACTATCTAGGATCCCTAGCGGGCACTTGTACTATCTAGGTTACCTAGCTGGCACTTGGACTATGTAGGTAAACTAGCGGGCCCTTATACTACCTAGGTTAGCTAACGGGCACTTAGATTATGTAGTTTAACTAGGGGGCACTTGGAATTTGTAGGTTAACTAGCGGACACTTGCACTATGTAGGTTAACTAGCGGGCCCATGGACTATGTAGGTTTACTAGCGGGCCTTTGGACTATCTAGGTTCCCTCAAGGGCACTTGGGGTATCTTGGTTACCGAACGGGCACGTGAACTATCTAGGTTATGTAGCGGGCACTTGGACTATGTAGGCTAACTAGGGGGCCCTTGAACGATCGAGGTTACCTAGCGGGTACTAGAACTATCTAAGTTAACTAGCGGGCACTTGGAATAAGTACGTTCCCTAGCGGGAATTTGGACTATGTACGTTCCCTAGCGGGCACTTGGACTATCTATGTTAACTGGCGGGCACTTGGAATATGTAGGTTAACTAGCGGACACTTGCACTATGTCGGTTACCTAGCAGGCACTTGGACTATCTAGGTTAACTAGCGGGCACTTGGACTATCTAGGTTAACTATCGTGCCCTTGGACTATGTAGGTTCCTTAGCGGGCACTTGGACAATCTAGGTTGCCTAGCGGGCACTTGTACTATGTAGGTTAACTAGCGTGCCCTTGGACTATCTAGGTTACGTAGCGGGCACTTGGTATATAGGTTAACTAGCGGGCATTTGGACTATGTAGGTTAACTAGCAGACACTTACACGATCTAGGTTAACTAGTGGGCCCTTGTACTATATAGGTTAACTAGCGGGCCATGGATTATGTAGGTTTACTAGCAGGCACTTGGACTATCTAGGCAAACTAGCGGGCACTTGGACTATGTAGCTTGCCTAGCGGGCACTTGGACTATCTAGGTTAGCTAACGGGCACTTGGACTATCTAAGTAACCTAGCGGGAACTTGGACAATGTAGGTTACCTAGCAGGCACTTGGACTATCTAGGTTACCTAACGGGCACTTTCACTATCTAGGTTACCTAGCTGGCACTTCGACTATGTAGGTTACCTAAAGGGCAATTTGACTACCTAGGTTACCTAGCGGGCACTTGGACTATCTAGGTTGACTAGCGGGAACTTAGACTATCTAGGTTACCTAGCGGGCACTTGGATTATCTAGGTTACCTAGCGGTCCCCTGGACTATGTAGGTTACCTAGCGGGCACTTGGACTATCTAGGTTAACGAACGGGCACTTGGACTATGTAGGTACCTAGCGGGCACTTGGGCTGTCTAGGTTACCTAGCGGGCACTTTTACTATCTAGGTTAACTAGCAGACCTTGGACTATGTAGGTTAACTAGCGGGCCCTTGGACTATCTAGGTTTCCTGGCAGGCCCTTGGACTATGTACATACCCTAGCGCGCACTTGGACTATCTAGCTTACCTAGCGGGCACTTGGACTATGTACTTCCCCTAGAGGGCACGTGGACCATCTAGGTTAACTAGCGGGCAATTGGACTATCTAGGTTACCTAGCAGGCACTTGGATTATGAAGGATCCCTAGCGGGCCCTTGGACTATCTAGGTTAACTAGCGGGCACTTGGACTATGTAGGTTAACTAGCGGACACTTGCACGATCTAGGTTAACTAGCGGGCCCTTGCACTATGTAGGTTAACTAGCGGGCCCATGGATTATGTAGGTTTACTAGCAGGCACTTGGACTATCTAGGTTAACTGGCGGACACTTGGACTATGTAGTTTCCCTAGCGGGCATTTGGACTAATTAGGTTACCAAGCGGGAACTTGGACTATGTAGGTTCCCTAGTGGGCACTTGGACTATCTAAGTTACCTAGCAGGCACTTTGATTATCTAGGTTAACTAGCGGGCTCTTGGATTATGTAGGTTCCCTATCGGGCACTTGGACTATGTAAGTTAACTAGCGTGCGCTTGGACTATCTAGGTTACCTAGGGGGCACTTGGACTATGTATGTCCCCTAGTGGGCACTTGGACTATCTAGGTGAACTAACGGGCACGAGGGCTATCTAGGTTAACTAGAGGGGAATTGGACTATCTAGGTTACCTAGCAGGCACTTGGATTATGAAGGATCCCTAGCGGGCACTTGGACTATCTAGGTTAACTAGCGGGCACTTGGACTATGTAGGTTAACTAGCGGACACTTGCACGATCTAGGTTAACTAGCGGACCCTTGCACTATGTAGGTTAACTAGCGGGCCCATGGATTATGTAGGTTTACTAGCAGGCACTTGGACTATCTAGGTTAACTAGCGGGCCCTTGGACTATGTAGTTACCCTAGCGGGCATTTGGACTATTAAGGTTACCAAGCGGGAACTTGGACTATGTAGGTTCCCTAGCGGGCACTTGGATTATGTACGTTCCCTATCGGGCACTTGGACTATGTAGGTTACCTAGCAGGCACTTTGACTATCTAGGTTAAATAACGGGCACTTGGACTATGTAGGTTGCCTAGCGGGCACTTGGACTATGTAGGTTCCCTAGCGGGCACTTGGATTATGTAGGTTCCCTATCGGGCACTTGCGGGTACTTGGACTGTCTAGGTTACCTAGCGGGCACTTGGATTATCTAGGTTAGCTAACAGGCACTTGGACTATCTAGGATCCCTAGCGGACACTTGTACTATCTAGGTTACCTAGCTGGCACTTGGACTATGTAGGTCAACTAGCGGGCCCTTATACTGCCTAGGTTAGCTAACGGGCACTTAGATTATGTAGTTTAACTAGGGGGCACTTGGAATTTGTAGGTTAACTAGCGGACACTTGCACTATGTAGCTTAACTAGCGGGCCCATGGACTATGTAGGTTTACTAGCAGGCCTTTGGACTATCTAGGTTCCCTCAAGGGCACTTGGGGTATCTTGGTTACCGAACGGGCACTTGAACTATCTAGGTTATCTAGCGGGCACTTGGACTATGTAGGCTAACTAGGGGGCCCTTGAACGATCGAGTTTACCTAGCGGGTACTAGAACTATCTAGGTTAACTAGCGGGCACTTGCACTATCTAAGTTACCTAGCGGGCACTTGGAATAAGTACGTTCCCTAGCGCGAACTTGGATTATGTACGTTCCCTAGCGGGCACTTGGACTATCTATGTTAACTGGCGGGCACTTGGAATATGTAGGATAACTAGCGGACACTTGCACTATGTCGGTTACCTAGCAGGCACTTGGACTATCTAGGTTAACTAGCGGGCATTTGGACTATGTAGGGTAACTAGCGGACACTTACACGATCTAGGTTAACTAGCGGGCCCTTGTACTATATAGGTTAACTAGCGGGCCATGGATTATGTAGGTTTACTAGCAGGCACTTGGACTATCTAGGCAAACTAGCGGGCACTTGGACTATGTAGCTTCCCTAGCGGGCATTTGGACTATCTAGGTTACCTAGCGGGCACTTGGAATATCTAGCTTACCTAGCGAGCACTTGGACTATCTAAGTTTCCTAGCAGGCCCTTTGACTATCTAGGTTAACTAACGGGCACTTGGACAATGTATGTTGCCTAGCGGGCACTTCGACTATCTAGGATAGCTAACGGGCACTTGGACTATCTAAGTAACCTAGCGGGAACTTGGACAATGTAGGTTACCTAGCATGCACTTGGACTATCTAGGTTACCTAATGGGCACTTTCACTATCTAGGTTACCTAGCTGGCACTTGGATTATGTAGGTTAACTAGCGGGCACTTGGACGATCTAAGTTAACTAGCGGGCACTTGGACTATATAGGTTACCTACCGGGCACTTGGACTATCGAGGTTAACGAACGGGCACTTGGACTATGTAGGTTACCTAGCAGGCACTTGGACTATCTAGGTTACCTTGATAGCACTTGGACTATATAGGTTCCCTAGCGGGCACTTGGACTATCTACGTTAACGAACGGGCACTTGGACTATGCAGGTAACCTAGCGGCACTTGGACTGTCTAGGTTACAAAGCGGGCACTTGGACTTCTAGGTTAACGAACGGGCACTTGGACTATGTATGTTGCCTAGCGGGCACTTGGACTATCTAGGTTAGGGTACGGGCACCTGGACTATCTAGGTTACCTAGCGGGAACTTGGACAATGTAGGTTACCTAGCAGGCACTTGGACTATCTAGGTTACCTAACGGGCACTTTCACTATCTAGGTTACCTAGCTGGCACTTGGACTATGTAGGTTACCTAAAGGGCACTTTGACTATCTAGGTTACCTAGCGGGCACTTGGATTATCTAGGTTACCTAGCGGTCCCCTGGACTATGTAGGTTACCTAGCGGGCACTTGGACTATCTAGGTTAACGAATGGGCACTTGGACTATATAGGTAACCTAGCGGGCACGTGGACTGTGTAGGTTACCTAGCGGGCACTTTTACTATCTAGGTTAACTAGCAGACCTTGGACTATGTAGGTTAACTAGCGGGCCCTTGGACTATGTAGGTTAACTAGCGGGCACTTAGACTATCTAGGTTTCAGGGCAGGCCCTTGGACTATGTACATACCCTAGCACGCACTTGGACTATCTAGCTTACCTAGCAGGCACTTGGACTATGTACTTCCCCTAGTGTGCACGTGGACTATCTAGGTTAACTTGCGGGCACTTGGACTATCTAGGTTACCTAGCAGGCACTTGGATTATGAAGGATCCCTAGCGGGCCCTTGGACTATCTAGGTTAACTAGCGGGCACATGGACTATGTAGGTTAACTAGCGGACACTTGCACGATCTAGGTTAACTAGCGGGCCCTTGCACTATGTAGGTTAACTAGCGGGCCCATGGATTATGTAGGTTTAAAAGCAGGCACTTGGACTATCTAGGTTAACTAGCGGGCACTTGGACTATGTAGTTTCCCTAGCGGGCATTTGGACTATTAAGGTTACCAAGCGGGAACTTGGACTATGTAGGTTACCTAGTGGGCACTTGGACTATCTAAGTTACTTAGCAGGCACTTTGATTATCTAGGTTAACTAAGGGGAACTTGGACTATGTAGGTTGCCTAGCGGGCACTTGGATTATGTAGGTTCCCTTTCGGGCACTTGGACTATGTAAGTTAACTAGCGGGCATTTGGACTGTCTAGGTTACCTAGCGGGCACTTGGATTATCTAGGTTAACGAACGGGCACTTGGACTATGTAGGTTACCTAGCTGCCACTTGGACTATCTAGGTTAGCTAACAGGCACTTGGACTATCTAGGTTCCCTAGCAGGCACTTGTACTATCTAGGTTACCTAGCTGGCACTTGGACTATGTAGGTCAACTAGCGGGCCCTTGGACTACCTAGGTTAGCTAACGGGAACTTAGATTATGTAGGTTAATTAGGGGGCACTTGGAATATGTAGGTTAACTAGCGGACACTTGCACTATGTAGGTTAACTAGCCGGCCCATGGACTATGTAGGTTTACTAGCGGGCCCTTGGACTATCTAGGTTCCCTAAAGGGCACTTGGACTATCTAGGTTACCGAACGGGCACTTGGACTATCTAGGTTACCTAACTATGGGGGCCCTTGGACGATCTAGGTTAGGTAGCGGGTATTAGAACTATCTAGGTTAACTAGCGGGCAGTTGCACTATCTAAGTTACCTAGCGGGCACATGGACTATGTACATTCCCTAGCGGGCAATTGGACTTTCTATGTTAACTAGCGGGCACTTGGAATATGTAGGTTATCTAGCGGACACTTGCACAATGTAGGTTACCTAGCAGGCACTTGGACTATCTAGGTTAACTAGCGGGCACTTGGACTATCTAAGTTAAGTAGCGTGCACTTGGACAATGTAGGTTCCTTAGCGGGCACTGGGACTATCTAGGTTGCCTAGCGGGCACTTGGTATATAGGTTAACTAGCGGGCACTTGGATTATGTAGGTTAACTAGCGGACACTTGGACTATCTAGGTTAACTAGCGTGCACTTGGACTATCTAGGTTACCTAGCTGGCACTTGGATTATATAGGTAAACTAGCGGGCCCTTGTACTACCTAGGTTACCTAACGGGAACTTAGATTATGTAGGTTAATTAGGGGGCACTTGGAATATATAGGTTAACTAGCGGACACTTGCACTATGTAGGTTAACTAGCCGGCCCATGGACTATGTAGGTTTACTAGCGGGCCCTTGGACTATCTAGGTTCCCTAAAGGGCACTTGGACTATCTAGGTTACCGAACGGGCACTTGGACTATCTAGGTTACCTAACGGGCACATGGACTATATAGGTTACCTAGCGGGCACTTGGACTATGTAGGTTACCTAGTGGGCAATTGGACTATCTAGGTTGACGAACGGGCACTTGGAATATGCAGGTAACCTAGCGGGCACTTGGACTGTCTAGGTTACCTAGCAGGCACTTGGACTTCTAGATTAACGAACGGGCTCTTGGACAATGTAGGTTGCCTAGTGGGCACTTGGACTATCTAGGTTAGGTAACGGGCACTTGGACTATCTAGGTTACCTAATGGGCACTTTGACTATCTAGGTTACATAGCGGGCACTTGGACTATGTAGGTTAAATAGCGAGCACTTGGACTCTAGGTTACCTAGCGGGCACTTGGACTATCAAGGTTACCTAGCGGGCCCTTGGACTCTGTAGGTTTCCTAGCGGGCACTTGGACTATCTAGGTTAACGAACGGGCACTTGGACTATGTAGGTAACCTTGCGGGCACTTGGACAGTCTAGGTTACCTAGCAGGCACTTGGACTATCTAGGTTAACGAACGGGCACTTGGACTAAGTAGGTTACCTAGCGGGCACTTGGACGATGTAGGATCCCTATTGGACATTTGGACTACTTTGGTTACCTAGCGGGCACTTGGACTATCTAGGTTAACTAGCGGGCACTTGGACTATCTAGGTCAACTAGCGGGCCCTTGTACTATGTAGGTTAACTAGCGAGCACTTGGACTATCTAGGTTAACTAGCGGACCTTGGACTATGTGGGTTAACTAGCGGGCACTTGGACGATCTAGGTTAACTAGAGGGCACATGGACTATCTAGGTTACCTAGCGGGCACTTGGACTATGTAGGTTCCCAGGCGGGCATTTGGACTATATAGATAACCTAGTGGGCACTTAGACTTTGTAGGTTACCTAGCAGGCACTTGAACTATCTAGGTTACCTAGCTTGCACTTTAACTATCTATGTTGCCTAGCGGGTTCTTGGAGTATGTAGGTTACCTAGAGGGCTGTTGGACTATCTAGGTTACCTAGCAGGCACTTGGACTATCTAGGTTAACGAACGGGCACTTGGACTAAGTAGGTTCCCTAGCGGGCACTTGGACTATGTAGGATCCCTATTGGACATTTGGACTACTTTGGTTACCTAGCGGGCACTTGGACTATCTAGGTTAACTAGCGGGCACTTGGACTATCTAGGTCAACTAGCGGGCCCTTGTACTATGTAGGTTAACTAGCGAGCACTTGGACTATCTAGGTTAACTAGCGGACCTTGGACTATGTGGGTTAACTAGCAGGCCCTTGGACTATGTAGGTTAACTAGCGGGCACTTGGACGATCTAGGTTAACTAGAGGGCACTTGGACTATCTAGGTTACCTAGCGGGCACTTGGACTATGTAGGTTCCCAGGCGGGCATTTGGACTATATAGATAATCTAGTGGGCACTTAGACTTTGTAGGTTACCTAGCAGGCACTTGGACTATCTAGGTTACCTAGCTGGCACTTTGACTATCTATGTTGCTTAGCGGGTTCTTGGAGTATGTAGGTTACCTAGAGGGCTGTTGGACTATCTAGGTTACCTAGCGGGCACTTGGACTATCTAGGTTAACTAACGGGCACTTGGACTATGTAGGTTCCCTAGCGGGCACTTGGACTATGTAGGATCCCTATTGGACATTTGGACTAATTTGGTTACCTAGCGGGCACTTGGACTATCTAGGTTAACTAGCGGGCACTTGGACTATCTAGGTCAACTAGCGGGCCCTTGTACTATGTAGGTTAACTAGCGAGCACTTGGACTATCTAGGTTAACTAGCGGACCTTGGAAGATCTAGGTTAACTAGAGGGCACTTGGACTATCTAGGTTACCTAGCGGGTTTGGACCATGTAGGTTCCCAGGCGCTCATTTGGACTATATAGATAACCTAGCGGGCACTTAGACTTTGTAGGTTACCGAGCAGCCACTTGGACTATCTAGGTTACCTAGCAGGCACTTGGAATATGAAGGATCCCTAGCGGGCACTTGGACTATGTAGGTTAACTAGCGGGCACTTGGACTATGTAGGTTAACTAGTGGACACTTGCACGATCTAGGTTAAATAGCGGGCCCTTGCACTATGTAGGTTAACTAGCGGGCCCATGGATTATGTAGGTTTACTAGCAGGCACTTGGACAATCTAGGTTAACTAGCGGGCACTTGGAATATGTAGTTTCCCTAGCGGGCATTTGGGCTATTAAGGTTACCAAGCGGGAACTTGGACTATGTAGGTTACCTAGTGGGCACTTTGACTATCTATGTTACCTAGCAGGCACTTTGATTATCTAGGTTAAATAACGGGCACTTGGACTATGTAGGTTGCCTAGCGGGCACTTGGACTATGTAGGTTCCCTATCGGGCACTTGGACTATGTAGGTTAACTAGCGGGCACTTAGACTGTCTAGGTTGCCTAGCGGTCACTTGGATTATCTAGGTTAACGAACGGGCACTTGGACTATGTAGGTTGCCTAGCGGGCACTTGTACTATCTAGGTTACCTAGCTGGCACTTGGACTATGTAGGTCAACTAGCGGGCCCTTGGACTACCTAGGTTACCTAACGGGAACTTAGATTATGTAGGTTAATTAGGGGGTACTTGGAATATGTAGGTTAACTAGCGGACACTTGCACTATGTAGGTTAACTAGCGGGCCAATGGACTATGTAGGTTTACTAGCAGGCCCTTGGACTATCTAGGTTCCCTAAAGGGCACTTGGACTATCTAGGTTACCGAACGGGCACTTGGACTATCTAGGTTACCTAGCGGGCACTTGGACTATGTAGGCTAACTAGGGGGCCCTAGGACGATCTAGGTTACCTAGCGGGTACTTGAACTATCTAGTTTAACTAGCGGACACTTGCACTATGTAGGTTACCTAGCAGGCACTTGGACTATCTGGGTTAACTAGCGGGCACTTGGACTATCTAAGTTAAGTAGCGTGCACTTGGACTATGTAGGTTCCTTAGCGGGCACTGGGACAATCTAGGTTGCCTAGCGTGCACTTGTATTATGTAGGTTAACTAGAGTGCCCTTGGACTATCTAGGTTACGTAGCGGGCACTTGGAATATAGGTTAACTAGCGGGCACTTGGACTGTGTAGGTTAACTAGCGGACACTTGGACTATCTAGGTTAACTAGCGTGCACTTGGACTATCTAGATTCCCTAGCGGGCACTTGTACTATCTAAGTTACCTAGCTGGCACTTGGACTATATAGGTCAACTAGCAGGCCCTTGGACTACCTAGGTTACCTAACGGGAACTTAGATTATGTAGGTTAATTAGGGGGCACTTGGAATATGTAGGTTAACTAGTGGACACTTGCACTATGTAGGTTAACTAGCGGGCCCATGGACTATGTAGGTTTACTAGCGGGCCCTTAGACTATCTAGGTTCCCTAAAGGGCACTTGGACTATCTAGGTTACCGAACGGGCACTTGGACTATCTAGGTTACCTAGCGGGCACTTGGACTATGTAGGCTAACTAGGGGGCCCTAGGACGATCTAGGTTACCTAGGGGGTACTTGAACTATCTAGTTTAACTAGCGGACACTTGCACTATGTTGGTTACCTAGCAGGCACTTGGACTATCTAGGTTAACTAGCGGGCACTTGGACTATCTAGGTTAACTAGCGTGCACTTGGACTATGTAGGTTCCTTAGCGGGCACTTGGACTATCTAGGTTGCCTAGCGGGCTCTTGGACTATGTAGCTTAACTAGCGTGCCCTTGGATTATCTAGGTTACGTAGCGGGCACTTGGTATATAGGTTAACTAGCGGGCACTTGGACTATGTAGGTTAACTAGAGGACACGTGGACTATCTAGGTTAACTAGTGGACTCTTGGACTATGTAGGTTAACGAGCAGGCACTTGGACAATATAGGTTAACTAGCGGGCACTTGGACTATCAAAGTTAACAAGTGAGCCCTTGGACTATGTAGGTTAACTAGCGGGCCCTTGGACTATCTAGGTTACCTAGCGGGCACTTGGACTATATAGGTTACCTAGCGGGCACTTGGACTATGTAGGTTACCTAGTGGGCAATTGGACTATCTAGGTTGACGAACGGGCACTTGGAATATGCAGGTAACCTAGCGGGCACTTGGACTGTCTAGGTTACCTAGCGGGCACTTAGACTTCTATGTTAACGAATGGGCTCTTGGACAATGTAGGTTGCCTAGTGGGCACTTGGACTATCTAGGTTAGGTAACGGGCACTTGGACTATCTAGGTTCCCTAAAGGGCACTTGGACTATCTAGGTTACCTAATGGGCACTTTGACTATCTAGGTTACATAGCGGGCACGTGGACTATGTAGGCTAACTAGGGGGCCCTAGGACGATCTAGGTTACCTAGCGGGTACTTGAACTATCTAGTTTAACTAGCGGACACTTGCACTATGTAGGTTACCTAGCAGGCACTTGGACTATCTAGGTTAACTAGCGGGCACTTGGACTATCTAAGTTAACTAGCGTGCACTTGGACTATGTAGGTTCCTTAGCGGGCACTGGGACAATCTAGGTTGCCTAGCGTGCACTTGTACTATGTAGGTTAACTAGAGTGCCCTTGGACTATCTAGGTTACGTAGCGGGCACTTGGTATATAGGTTAACTAGCGGGCACTTGGACTGTGTAGGTTAACTAGCGGACACTTGGACTATCTAGGTTAACTAGCGTGCACTTGGACTATCTAGATTCCCTAGCGGGCACTTGTACTATCTAAGTTACCTAGCTGGCACTTGGACTATATAGGTCAACTAGCAGGCCCTTGGACTACCTAGGTTACCTAACGGGAACTTAGATTATGTAGGTTAATTAGGGGGCACTTGGAATATGTAGGTTAACTAGCGGACAATTGCACTATGTAGGTTAACTAGCGGGCCCATGGACTATGTAGGTTTACTAGCGGGCCCTTGGACTATCTAGGTTCCCTAAAGGGCACTTGGACTATCTAGGTTACCGAACGGGCACTTGGACTATCTAGGTTACCTAGCGGGCACTTGGACTATGTAGGCTAACTAGGGGGCCCTAGGACGATCTAGGTTACCTAGCGGGTACTTGAACTATCTAGTTTAACTAGCGGACACTTGCACTATGTTGGTTACCTAGCAGGCACTTGGACTATCTAGGTTAACTAGCGGGCACTTGGACTATCTAGGTTAACTAGCGTGCACTTGGACTATGTAGGTTCCTTAGCGGGCACTTGGACTATCTAGGTTGCCTAGCGGGCTCTTGGACTATGTAGCTTAACTAGCGTGCCCTTGGATTATCTAGGTTACGTAGCGGGCACTTGGTATATAGGTTAACTAGCGGGCACTTGGACTATGTAGGTTAACTAGAGGACACGTGGACTATCTAGGTTAACTAGTGGACTCTTGGACTATGTAGGTTAACGAGCAGGCACTTGGACAATATAGGTTAACTAGCGGGCACTTGGACTATCAAAGTTAACAAGTGAGCCCTTGGACTATGTAGGTTAACTAGCGGGCCCTTGGACTATCTAGGTTACCTAGCGGGCACTTGGACTATATAGGTTACCTAGCGGGCACTTGGACTATGTAGGTTACCTAGTGGGCAATTGGACTATCTAGGTTGACGAACGGGCACTTGGAATATGCAGGTAACCTAGCGGGCACTTGGACTGTCTAGGTTACCTAGCGGGCACTTAGACTTCTAGGTTAACGAATGGGCTCTTGGACAATGTAGGTTGCCTAGTGGGCACTTGGACTATCTAGGTTAGGTAACGGGCACTTGGACTATCTAGGTTACCTAATGGGCACTTTGACTATCTAGGTTACATAGCGGGCACTTGGACTATGTAGGTTAAATAGCGAGCACTTGGACTCTAGGTTACCTAGCGGGCACTGGGACTATCAAGGTTACCTAGCGGGCCCTTGGACTATGTAGGTTTCCTAGCGGGCACTTGCACGATCTAGGTTAACGAACGGGCACTTGGACTATGTAGGTAACCTTGTGGGCACTTGGACAGTATAGGTTACCTAGCAGGCACTTGGACTATCTAGGTTAACGAACGGGCACTTGGACTAAGTAGGTTATCTAGCGGGCCCTTGGACTATGTAGGATCCCTATTGGACATTTGGACTACTTTGGTTACCTAGCGGGCACTTGGACTATCTAGGTTAACTAGCGGGCACTTGGACTATCTAGGTCAACTAGCGGGCCCTTGTACTATGTAGGTTAACTAGCGAGCACTTGGACTATCTAGGTTAACTAGCGGACCTTGGACTATGTGGGTTAACTAGCGGGCACTTGGACGATCTATGTTAACTAGAGGGCACTTGGACTATCTAGGTTACCTAGCGGGCACTTGGACTATGTAGGTTCCCAGGCGGGCATTTGGACTATATAGATAACCTAGTGGGCACTTAGAGTTTGTAGGTTACCTAGCAGGCACTAGGACTATCTAGGTTACATAGCTGGCACTTTAACTATCTATGTTGCCTAGCGGGTTCTTGGAGTATGTAGGTTACCTAGAGGGCTGTTGGACTATCTAGGTTACCTCGCAGGCATTTGGACTATCTAGGTTAACTAACGGGCATTTGGACTATGTAGGTTCCCTAGCGGGCACTTGGACTATGTAGGATCCCTATTGGACATTTGGACTACTTTGGTTACCTAGCGGGCACTTGGACTATCTAGGTTAACTAGCGGGCACTTGGACTATCTAGGTCAACTAGCGGGCCCTTGTACTATGTAGGTTAACTAGCGAGCACTTGGACTATCTAGGTTAACTAGCGGACCTTGGACTTTGTGGGTTAACTAGCGGGCACTTGGACATCTAGGTTAACTAGAGGGCACTTGGACTATCTAGGTTACCTAGCGGGCATTTGGACCATGTAGGTTCCCAGGCGGGCATTTGGACTATATAGATAACCTAGCGGGCACTTAGACTTTGTAGGTTACCTAGCGAGCACTTGGACTATCTAGGTTACCTAGCTGACACTTGAACTATCTACATTGCCTAGCGGGTTCTTGGAGTATGTAGGTTACCTAGAGGGCTGTTGGACTATCTAGGTTACCTAGCGGGCACTTGGACTATGTAAGTTCCCTAGCGGGCACTTGGAGAATGTAGGTTAACTAGGGGGCACTAGGACAATGTAGGTTACGTAGAGGGCCCTTGGACTATCTAGGTTACCTAGCGGGCATTTGGATTATGCAGGCTCCCTAGCGGGCATTTGGACTATATAGATTCCTTAGCGGGCACTTAGAATTTTTAGGTTACCTAGCGGGCACTTGGACTACTTTGGTTACCTAGCAGGCACTTGGACTATCTAGGTTACCTAGCGGGCCCTTGGACTATGTAGGTTACCAGCGGGCACTTGGACAATCTAGGTTAACGAACGTGCACTTGGACTATGTAGGTAACCTAGCGGGCACTTGGACTGTCTAGGTTACCTAGCGGGCACTTGGACTATCTAGGTTACCTAGCTAACACTTGAACTATCTACGTTGCCTAGCGGGTTCTTGGACTATGTAGGTAACCTAGCGGGCACTTGGACTGTCTAGGTTACCTAGCAGGCACTAGGACATTCTAGGTTAACGAACGGGAACGTGGAGTATGTAGGTTAACTAGCGGACACTTCGACTATCTAGGTTAGCCCGTTACCTAACCTAGATAGTCCAAGTGCCCGCTAAGCAACCTACATAGTCCAAGTGCCCGCCGTTAATCTAAAAGTCCAAGTGCCCACTAGGTAACCTAGAGAGTCCAAGTACCCGCTAGGTTACCTGCACATACCAAGTGCCCGTTCGTTAACCTAGATAGTCCAAGTGCCCGTTAGTTAACCTAGATAGTCCAAGTGCCCGCTAGTAAACCTAGATAGTCCAAGGGCCTGCTAGTTAATGTAGATAGTCCAAGTGCCCGCTACTTAACCTAAATTGAACAAGTGTCCGCTAGGTAACCTAGATAGTCCAAGTGCCTGATAGCTAACCTACATAGTCCAAGTGTCCGTTCGTTAACCTAGATAGTCCAAGTGCCCATTGGGTAACCTACATAGTCCAAGTGCCCGCTAGTTAACTTACATAGTCCAAGTGCCTTCTAGGGAGCCTACATAGTCCACGTGACCGCTAGGGAACCTACATACTCCAAGTGCCCGTTAGGGAACCTACATAGTCCAAGTGCCCGCTAGGTAACCTACATAGTCCAAATGCCCGCAAGGAAACCTACATAGTCTAAATGTCCGCTAGGCAACCTACATAATCCAAGTGCCCGCTCTGGAACATACATAGTCCAAGTGCCCGTTAGCTAACCTAGATAGTCCAAGGGCCCGCTAGTTGACCTACATAGTCCAAGTGCCAGCTAGGTAACCTAGATAGTACAAGTGCCCGCTAGCGAACCTAGATAGTCCAAGTGCCTTTTAGCTAACCTAGATAGTCCAAGTGGTGGCTGGGTAACCTACATAGTCCAAGTGCCCGTTCGTTAACCTAGATAATCCAAGTGCCTGTTAGGTAACCTAGACAGTCCAAGTGCCCGCTAGTTACCCTACATAGTCCAAGTGCCCATTAGTTAACCTAGATAGTCAAAGTGCCTGCTAGGTAACCTAGATAGTCCAAGTGCCCGCTAGGTAACCTACATAGTCCAAGTGCCCGCTAGGCAACCTAAATAGTCCAAATGCCCGCTAGGGAAACTACATAGTCCAAGTGCCCGCTAGGTAACCTACATAGTCCAAGTGCCCGCTAGGCAACCTAAATAGTCCAAATGCCCCCTAGTAAACCTACATAATCCATGGGCCCGCTAGTTAACCTACATAGTGCAAGGGCCCGCTAGTTAACCTAGATCGTGCAAGATTCCGCTAGTTAACCTACATAGTCCAAGTGCCAGCTAGGTAACCTAGATAGTCCAATTGCCCGCTAGGTATCCTTCATAATCCAAGTGCCTGCTAGGTAACCTAGATAGTCCAAGTGCCCGCTAGGGAAGGTACATAGTCCAAGTGTCCGCTATGTAACCTAGAGAGTGCAAGTGCCCGCTAGTTAACCTACATAGTCCAAGTGCCCGCTAGTTAACCTAGATAGTCCAAGTGCCCGCTAGTAAACCTAGATAGTCCAAGGGCCTGCTAGTTAACCTAGATAGTCCAAGTGCCCGCTAGTTAACCTAAATCATCCAAGTGTCCGCTAGGTAAACTACATAGTCCGAGTGCCTGCTAGGTAACCTAGATAGTCCAAGTGCCTGATAGCTAACCTACATAGTCCAAGTATCCGTTCGTTAACCTAGATAGTCCAAGTGCCCATTGGGTAACCTACATAGTCCAAGTGCCCGCTTGATAACCTGGTTAGTCCAAGTTCCCGCCTGTTAACCTACATAGTCCAAGTGCCTTATAGGGAGCCTTCATAGTCCACGTGACCGCTAGGGAACCGACATAGTCCAAGTGCCCGTTAGGGAACCTACATAGTCCAAGTGCCCGCTAGGTAACCTACATAGTCCAAATGCCCCCAAGGAAACCTACATAGTCTAAATGTCCGCTAGGCAACCTACATAATCCAAGTGCCCACTCTGGAACATACATAGTCCAAGTGCCCGTTAGCTAACCTAGATAGTCCAAGGGCCCGCTAGTTGACCTACATAGTCCAAGTGCCAGCTAGGTAACCTAGATAGTACAAGTGCCCGCTAGGGAACCTAGATAGTCCAAGTGCCTGTTAGCTAACCTAGATAGTCCAAGTGGTGGCTAGGTAACCTACATAGTCCACGTGCCCGTTCGTTAACCTAGATAATCCAAGTGCCCGTTAGGTAACCTAGAAAGTCCAAGTGCCCGCTAGTTGCCCTACATAGTCCAAGTGCCCGTTAGTTAACCCAGATAGTCAAAGTGCCTGCTAGGAAACCTAGATAGTCCAAGTGCCCGCTAGATAACCTTCATAGTCCAAGTGCCCGCTAGGTAACCTAAATAGTCCAAATGTCTGCTAGGGAAACTACGTAGTCCAAGTGTCCGCTAGTTAACCTAGATAGTCCAAGTGCCCCCTAGTAAACCTACATAATCCATGGGCCCGCTAGTTAACCTACATAGTGCAAGGGCCCGCTAGTTAAACTAGATAGTCCAAGTGCCCTCTAGTTAACCTAGATAGTCCAAGTGCCCGCTAGTTAACCTAGATAGTCCAAGGGCCCGCTAGTTAACCTACATAGTCCAAGTGCCCGCTTGGTAACCTAGACAGTCCAAGTGACCACTAGGTTACCTACATAGTCCAAGTGCCCATTCGTTAACCTACATTGTCCAAGTGCCCGCTAGGTAACGTAGATAGCCCAAGTGCCCGCTAGGGAACGTACATAGTCCAAGTGCCCGCTAGGTAACCTAGATAGTCTAAGTGCCTGCTAGTAAACCTACATAGTCCAAGTGCCTGCTAGGTAAACTACATAGTCCAAGTGCCCACTAGGTAACCTAGACAGTCCAATTGCCCGCTAGTTAACCTAGACAGTCCAAGTACCGCTAGGGAATCTACATAGTCCAAGCGTCCGCTAGGGAACCTACATAGTCCAGGTGCTCGCTAGGCAACCTACATAGTCCAAGTGCCCGTTAGTTAACCTAGATAGTCAAAGTGCCTGCTAGGTAACCTAGATAGTCCAAGTGCCCGCTAGGTAACCTACATAGTCCAAGTGCCCGTTAGGTAACCTTGATAGTCCAATTGCCCGTTAGCTATCCTAGATAGTCCAAGTGTCCGCTAGTTAACCTACATAGTCCAAGTGCCCGTTCGTTAACTTACATTGTCCAAGTGCCTGCTAGGTAACATAGATAGCCCAAGTGCCCGCTAGGGAACGTACATAGTCCAAGTGGCAACTAGGTAACCTAGACAGTCCAATTGCCCCCTTGTTAACCTAGACAGTCCAAGTACCCGATAGGGAACCTACATAGTCCAAGTGCCCACTAGGGAACCTACATAGTCCAAGTGCTCGCTAGGCAACTTACATAGTCCAAGTGCCCGTTAGTTAACCTAGATTGTCCAATTGCCCGTTAGCTAACCTAGATAGTCGAAGTGTCCGCTAGTTAACTTACATAGTCCAAGAGCCCGTTCGTTAACCTAGATAGTCCAAGTGCCCGCTAGGTAACCTAGACAGTCCAAGTGCCCGCTAGGTTACCTACATAGTCCAAGTGCACGTTCGTTAACCTAGATAATCCAAGTGCCCGTTAGTTAACCTAGACAGTCCAAGTGCCCGCTAGTTACCCTACATAGTCCAAGTGCCCGTTAGTTAACCTAGATAGTCAAAGTGCCTGCTAGGTAACCTAAATAGTCCAAGTGCCCGCTAGGGAACGTACATACTCCAAGTGCCCACTAGGTAACCTAAACAGTCCAATTGCCCGCTAGTTAACCTAGACAGTCCAAGTTCCCGATAGGGAACCTACATAGTTCAATTGCCGGCTAGGGAACCTACATACTCCAAGTGCTCGCTAGGCAACCTACATAGTCCAAGTGCCCGTTAGTTAACCTAGATAGTCAAAGTGCCTGCTAGGTAACCTAAATAGTCCAAGTGCCCGCTAGGGAACCTACAAAGTCCAAGTGCCCGCTAGGTAACCTAGATAGTCCAATTGCCCGTTAGCTAACCTAGATAGTCGAAGTGTCCGCTGGTTAACCTACATAGTCCAAGTGCCCGTTCGTTAACCTAGAAAGTCCAAGTGCCCGCTAGGTAACCTAGACAGTTCAAGTGCCCGCTAGGTTACCTACATAGTCCAAGTGCACGTTCGTTAACCTAGATTGTCCAAGTGCCCGCTGGTAACTTACATAGTCCAAATGCCCGCAAGGAAACCTACATATTCTAAATGTCCGCTAGGCAACCTACATAATCCAAGTGCCCACTCTGGAACACACATAGTCCAAGTGCCCGTTAGCTAACCTAGATAGTCCAAGGGCCCGCTAGTTGACCTACATAGTCCAAGTGCCAGCTAGGTAACCTAGATAGTACAAGTGCCCGCTAGGGAACCTAGATAGTCCAAGTGCCTGTTAGCTAACCTAGATAGTCCAAGTGGTGGCTACGTAACCTACATAGTCCAAGTGCCCGTTCGTTAACCTAGATAATCCAAATGCCCGTTAGGTATCCTAGACAGTCCAAGTCCCGCTAGTTGCCCTACATAGTCCAAATGCCCGTTAGTTAACCTAGATAGTCAAAGTGCCTGCTAGGTAAGCTAGATAGTCCAAGTGCCCGCTAGATAACCTACATAGTCCAAGTGCCCGCTAGGTAACCTAAATTGTCCAAATGTCCGCTAGGGAAACTACACAGTCCATGTGCCCGCTAGTTAACCTAGATAGTCCAAGTGCCCCCTAGTAAACCTACATAATCCATGGGCCCGCTAGTTAACCTAGATAGTCCAAGTGCCCGCTAGTTAACCTAGATAGTCCAAGTGCCCGCTAGTTAACCTAGATAGTCCAAGTGCCCTCTAGTTAACCTACATAGTCCAAGTGCCCGCTAGGTAACGTAGATAGCCCAAGTGCCCGCTAGGTAACGTACATAGTCCAAGTGCCCGCTAGGTAACCTAGATAGTCTAAGTGCCTGCTAGTAAACCAACATAGTCCAAGTGCCTGCTAGGTAAACTACATAGTCCAAGTGCCCACTAGGTAACCTAGACAGTCCAATTGCCCGCTAGTTAACCTAGACAGTCCAAGTACCGCTAGGGAATCTACATAGTCCAACCGCCCGCTAGGGAACCTACATAGTCCAGGTGCTCGATAGGCAACCTACATAGTCCAAGTGCACGTTAGTTAACCTAGATAGTCAAAGTGCCTGCTAGGTAACCAAGATAGTCCAAGTGCCCGCTAGGTAACCTACATAGTCCAAGTGCCCGTTAGGTAACCTTGATAGTCCAATTGCCCGTTGGCTATCCTAGATAGTCCAAGTGTCCGCTAGTTAACCTACATAGTACAAGTGCCCGTTCGTTAACTTACATTGTCCAAGTGCCCGCTAGGTAACGTAGAAAGCCCAAGTGCCCGCTAGGGAACGTACATACTCCAAGTGCCCACTAGGTAACCTAGACAGTCAAATTGCCCCCTAGTTAACCTAGACAGTCCAAGTACCCGATAGGGAACCTACATAGTCCAAGTGCCCACTAGGGAACCTACATAGTCCAAGTGCTCGCTAGGCAACCTACATAGTCCAAGTGCCCGTTAGTTAACCTAGATTGTCCAATTGCCTGTTAGCTAACCTAGATAGTCGAAGTGTCCGCTAGTTAACCTACATAGTCCAAGTGCCCGTTCGTTAACCTAGATAGTCCAAGTGCCCGCTAGGTAACCTAGACAGTCCAAGTGCCCGCTAGGTTACCTACATAGTCCAAGTGCACGTTCGTTAACCTAGATAATCCAAGTGCCCGTTAGGTAACCTAGACAGTCCAAGTGCCCGCTAGTTACCCTACATAGACCTAGTGCCCGCTAGTTACCCTACATAGTCCAAGTGCCCGTTAGTTAACCTAGATAGTCCAAGTGTCCGCTAGATAACCTACACAGTCCAAGTGACCACTAGGTTACCTACATAGTCCAAGTGCCCGTTCGTTAACCTACATAGTCCAAGTGCCCGCCAGGTAACGTAGATAGACCAAGTGCCCGCTAGGGAACGTACATAGTCCAAGTGCCCGTAGGTAACCTAGATAGTCCAAGTGCCCGCTAGTTAACCTACATAGTCCAAGTACCTGATAGGTAAACTACATAATCCAAGTGCCCGTTCGTTAACCTACATAGTCCAAGTGCCCGTTCGTTAACCTACATAGTCCAAGTGCCCGCTAGGTAACGTAGAAAGTCCAAGTGCCCGCTAGGGAACGTACATACTCCAAGTGCCCACTAGGTAACCTAGACAGTCCAATTGCCCGCTAGTTAACCTAGACAGTCCAAGTACCCGATAGGGAACCTACATAGTCTAATTGCCCGCTAGGGAACCTACATACTCCAAGTGCTCGCTAGGCAACCTACATAGTCCAAGTGCCCGTTCGTTAACCTAGACAGTCCAAGTGCCCGCTAGGTTACCTACATAGTCCAAGTGCACGTTCGTTAACCTAGATTGTCCAAGTGCCCGCTGGTAACCTACATAGTCCAAATGCCCGCAAGGAAACCTACATTGTCTAAATGTCCGCTAGGCAACCTACATAATCCAAGTGCCCACTCTGGAACATACATAGTCCAAGTGGCCGTTAGCTAACCTAGATAGTCCAAGGGCCCGCTAGTTGACCTACATAGTCCAAGTGCCTGTTAGCTAACCTAGATAGTCCAAGTGGTGGCTAGGTAACCTACATAGTCCAAGTGCCCATTCGTTAACCTAGATATTCCAAGTGCCCGTTAGGTAACCTAGACAGTCCAAGTGCCCGCTAGTTGCCCTACATAGTCCAAATGCCCGTTAGTTAAACTAGATAGTCATAGTGCCTGCTAAGTATCCTAGATAATCCAAGTGCCCGTTAGGTAACCTAGACAGTCCAAGTGCCCGCTAGTTGCCCTACATAGTCCAAATGCCCGTTAGTTAACCTAGATAGTCAAAGTGCCTGCTAGGTAACCTAGATAGTCCAAGTGCCCGCTAGATAACCTACATAGTCCAAGTGCCCGCTAGGTAACCTAAATAGTCCAAATGTCCGCTAGGGAAACTACATAGTCCAAGTGCCCGCAAGTGAACCTAGATAGTCCAAGTGCCCCCTAGTAAACCTACATAATCCTTGGGCCTGCTAGTTAACCTACATAGTGCAAGGGCCCACTAGTTAACCTAGATAGTCCAAGTGCCCGCTAGTTAACCTAGATAGTCCAAGTGCCCGCTAGTTAACCTACATAGTCCAAGTGCCCGCTAGGTAACCTAGACAGTCCAAGTGACCACTAGGTTACCTACATAGTCCAAGTGCCCATTCGTTAACCTACATAGTCCAAGTGCCCGCTAGGTAACGTTGATAGCCCAAGTGCCCGCTAGGGAACGTACATAGTCCAAGTGCCCGCTAGGTAACCTAGTTAGTCTAAGTGCCTGCTAGTAAACCTACATAGTCCAAGTGCCTGCTAGGTAAACTACATAGTCCAAGTGCCCACTAGGTAACCTAGACAGTCCAATTGCCCGCTAGTTAACCTAGACAGTCCAAGTACCGCGAGGGAATCTGCATAGTCCAAGCGCCCACTAGGGAACCTACATAGTCCAGGTGCTCGCTAGGCAACCTACATAGTCCACGTGCCCGTTAGTTAACCTAGATAGTCAAAGTGCCTGCTAGGTAACCTAGATAGTCCAAGTGCCCGTTAGGTAACCTTGATAGTCCAATTGCCCGTTAGCTATCCTAGATAGTCCAAGTGTCCGCTAGTTAACCTACATAGTCCAAGTGCCCGTTCGTTAACTTACATTGTCCAAGTGCCCGCTAGGTAACGTAGATAACCCAAGTGCACGCTAGGAAACGTACATAGTCCAAGTGCCCACTAGGTAACCTAGACAGTCCAATTGCCCCCTAGTTAACCTAGACAGTCCAAGTACCCGATAGGGAACCTACATAGTCCAAGAGCCCACTAGGGAACCTACATAGTCCAAGTGCTCGCTAGGCAACCTACATAGTCAAAGTGCCCGTTAGTTAACCTAGATTGTCCAATTGCCCGTTAGCTAACCTAGATAGTCGAAGTGTCCGCTAGTTAACCTACATAGTCCAAGTGCCCGTTCGTTAACCTAGATAGTCCAAGTGCCCGCTAGGTAACCTAGACAGTCCAAGTGCCCGCTAGGTTACCTACATAGTCCAAGTGCATGTTCGTTAACCTAGATAGTCCAAGTGCCCGCTGGTAACCTACATAGTCCAAGGGCCCGCTAGGTAACCTTGATAGTCCAAGTGCCTTCTAGTTAACCTACGTAGTCCAAGTGCCCGCTAGATAACCTACATAGTCCAAGTGCCCACTAGGTAACCTAAATAATCCAAATGCCCTCTAGGGAAACTACAAAGTCCAAGTGCCCGTTAGGGAACCTACATAGTCCAAGTGACTGCTAGGGAACCTACATAGACCAAATGCCCGCAAGGAAACCTACATAGTCTAAATGTCCGCTAGGCAACCTACATAATCCAAGTGCCCGTTAGCTAACCTAGATAGTCCAAGGGCCCGCTAGTTGACCTACATAGTCCAAGTGCCAGCTAGGTAACCTAGATAGTACAAGTGCCCGCTAGGGAACCTAGATATTCCAAGTGGTGGCTAGGTAACCTACATAGTCCAAGTGCCCGTTCGTTAACCTAGATAATCCAAGTGCCCGTTAGGTAACATAGACAGTCCAAGTGCCCGCTAGTTACCCTACATAGTCCAAGTGCCCGTTAGTTAACCTAGATAGTCAAAGTGCCTGCTAGGTAACCTACATAGTCCAAGTGCCCGCTAGGCAACCTAAATAGTCAAAATGCACGCTAGGGAAACTACATAGTCAAAGTGCCCGCTAGTTAACCTAGATGTCCCAAGTGCCCCCTAGTAAACCTACATAATCCATGGGCCCGCTAGTTAACCTACATAGTGCAAAGGCCCGCTAGTTAACCTAGATCGTGCAAGTGTCCGCTACTTAACCTACATAGTCCAAGTGCCAGCTAGGTAACCGAGATAGTCCAATAGCCCGCTAGGGATCCTTCATAATCCAAGTGCCTGCTAGGTAACCTAGATAGTCCAAGTGCCCGCTAGGGAAGGTACGTAGTCCAAGTGTCCGCTAGGTAACCTAGAGAGTTCAAGTGACCGCTAGTTAACCTACATAGTCCAAGTGCCCGCTAGTTAACCTACATAGTCCAAGTGCCCGCTAGTTAACCTAGATAGTCCAAGTGCCCGCTAGTAAACCTAGATAGTCCAAGGGCCTGCTAGTTAACCTAGATAGTCCAAGTGCCCGCTAGTTAACCTAAATCGTCCAAGTGTCCGCTAGGTAAACTACATAGTCCAAGTGCCTGCTAGGTAACCTAGATAGTCCAAGTGCCTGATAGCTAACCTACATAGTCCAAGTATCCGTTCGTTTACCTAGATAGTCCAAGTGCCCATTGGGTAACCTACATAGGCCAAGTGCCCGCTTGGTAACCTGGTTAGTCCAAGTTCCCGCCTGTTAACCTACATAGTCCAATTGCCTTCTAGGGAGCCTTCATAGTCCACGTGACCTCTAGGGAACCGACATAGTCCAAGTGCCCGTTAGGGAACCTACATAGTCCAAGTGCCCGCTAGGTAACCTACATAGTCCAAATGCCCGCAAGGAAACCTACATAGTCTAAATGTCCGCTAGGCAACCTACATAATCCAAGTGCCCACTCTGGAACATACATAGTCCAAGTGCCCGTTAGCTAACCTAGATAGTCCAAGGGCCCGCTAGTTGACCTACATAGTCCAAGTGCCAGCTAGGTAACCTAGATAGTACAAGTGCCCGCTAGGGAACCTAGATTGTCCAAGTGCCTGTTAGCTAACCTAGATAGTCGAAGTGTCCGCTAGTTAACCTACATAGTCCAAGTGCCCGTTCGTTAACCTAGACAGTCCAAGTGCCCGCTAGTTGCCCTACATAGTCCAAGTGCCCGTTAGTTAACCCAGATAGTCAAAGTGCCTGCTAGGTAACCTAGATAGTCCAAGTGCCCGCTAGATAACCTTCATAGTCCAAGTGCCCGCTAGGTAACCTAAATAGTCCAAATGTCCGCTAGGGAAACTACGTAGTCCAAGTGCCCGCTAGTTAACATAGATAGTCCAAGTGCCCCCTAGTAAACCTACATAATCCATGGGCCCGCTAGTTAACCTACATAGTGCAAGGGCCTGCTAGTTAACCTAGATAGTCCAAGTGCCCTCTAGTTAACCTAGATAGTCCAAGTGCCCGCTAGGTAACCTAGACAGTCCAAGTGACCACTATGTTACCTACATAGTCCAAGTGCCCATTCGTTAACCTACATTGTCCAAGTGCCCGCTAGGTAACGTAGATAGCCCAAGTGCCCGCTAGGGAACGTACATAGTCCAAGTGCCCACTAGGTAACATAGACAGTCCAATTGCCCGCTAGTTAACCTAGACAGTCCAAGTACCGCTAGGGAATCTACATAGTCCAAGCGCCCGCTAGGGAACCTACATAGTCCAGGTGCTCGCTAGGCAACCTACATAGTCCAAGTGCCCGTTAGTTAACCTAGATAGTCAAAGTGCCTGCTAGGTAACCTAGATAGTCCAAGTGCCCGCTAGGTAACCTACATAGTCCAAGTGCCCGTTAGGTAACCTTGATAGTCCAATTGCCCGTTAGCTATCCTAGATAGTCCAAGTGTCCGCTAGTTAACCTACATAGTCCAAGTGCCCGTTCGTTAACTTACATTGTCCAAGTGCCCGCTAGGTAACATAGATAGCCCAAGTGCCCGCTAGGGAACGTACATAGTCCAAGTGGCAACTAGGTAACCTAGACAGTCCAATTGCCTCCTAGTTAACCTAGACAGTCCAAGTACCCGATAGGGAACCTACATAGTCCAAGTGCCCACTAGGGAACCTACATAGTCCAAGTACTCGCTAGGCAACCTACATAGTCCAAGTGCCCGTTAGTTTACCTAGATTATCCAATTGCCCGTTAGCTAACCTAGATAGTCGAAGTGTCCGCTAGTTAACCTACATAGTCCAAGAGCCCGTTCGTTAACCGAGATAGTCCAAGTGCCCGCTAGTTAACCTAGACAGTCCAAGTGCCCGCTAGGTTACCTACATAGTCCAAGTGCACGTTCGTTAACCTAGATAATCCAAGTGCCCGTTAGGTAACCTCGACAGTCCAAGTGCCCGCTAGTTACCCTACATAGTCCAAGTGCCCGTTAGTTAACCTAGATAGTCAAAGTGCCTGCTAGGTAACCTAGATAGTCCAAGTGTCCGCTAGATAACCTACATAGTCCAAGTGACCACTAGGTTACCTACATAGTCCAAGAGCCCGTTCGTTAACCTACATAATCCAAATGCCCGCTAGGTAACGTAGATAGCCCAATTGCCCGCTAGGGAAGGTACATAGTCCAAGTGCCCGTAGGTAACCTAGATAGTCCAAGTGCCCTAGTTAACCTACATAGTCCAAGTACCTGCTAGGTAAACTACATAATCCATGTGCCCGTTTGTTAACCTACATAGTCCAAGTGCCCGTTCGTTAACCTACATAGTCCAAGTGTCCGCTAGGTAACGTAGAAAGCCCAAGTGCCCGCTAGGGAACGTACATACTCCAAGTGCCCACTAGGTAACCTAGACAGTCCAATTGCCCGCTAGTTAACCTAGACAGTCCAAGTTCCCGATAGGAAACCTACATAGTTCAATTGCCCGCTAGGGAACCTACATACTCCAAGTGCTCGCTAGGCAACCTACATAGTCCAAGTGCCCGTTAGTTAACCTAGATAGTCAAAGTGCCTGCTAGGTAACCTAAATAGTCCAAGTGCCCGCTAGGGAACCTACAGAGTCCAAGTGCCCGCTAGGTAACCTAGATAGTCCAATTGCCCGTTAGCTAACCTAGATAGTCGAAGTGTCCGCTGGTTAACCTACATAGTCCAAGTGCCCGTTCATTAACCTAGAAAGTCCAAGTGCCCGCTAGGTAACCTAGACAGTTCAAGTGCCCGCTAGGTTACCTACATAGTCCAAGTGCACGTTCGTTAACCTAGATTGTCCAAGTGCCCGCTGGTAACTTACATAGTCCAAATGCCCGCAAGGAAACCTACATAGTCTAAATGTCCGCTAGGCAACCTACGTAATCCAAGTGCCCACTCTGGAACACACATAGTCCAAATGCCCGTTAGCTAACCTAGATAGTCCAAGGGCCCGCTAGTTGACCTACATAGTCCAAGTGCCAGCTAGGTAACCTAGATAGTACAAGTGCCCGCTAGGGAACCTAGATAGTCCAAGTGCCTGTTAGCTAACCTAGATAGTCCAAGTGGTGGCTAGGTAACCTACATAGTCCAAGTGCCCGTTCGTTAACCTAGATAATCCAAATGCCCGTTAGGTATCCTAGACAGTCCAAGTGCCCGCTAGTTGCCCTACATAGTCCAAATGCCCGTTAGTTAACCTAGATAGTCAAAGTGCCTGCTAGGTAACCTAGATAGTCCAAGTGCCCGCTAGATAACCTACATAGTCCAAGTGCCCGCTAGGTAACCTAAATTGTCCAAATGTCCGCTAGGGAAACTACACAGTCCAAGTGCCCGCTAGTTAACCTAGATAGTCCAAGTGCCCCCTAGTAAACCTACATAATCCATGGGCCCGCTAGTTAACCTAGATAGTCCAAGTGCCCGCTAGTTAACCTAGATAGTCCAAGTGCCCGCTAGTTAACCTACATAGTCCAAGTGCCCGCTAGGTAACGTAGATAGCCCAAGTGCCCGCTAGGTAACGTACATAGTCCAAGTGCCCGCTAGGTAACCTAGATAGTCTAAGTGCCTGCTAGTAAACCAACATAGTCCAAGTGCCTGCTAGGTAAACTACATAGTCCAAGTGCCCACTAGGTAACCTAGACAGTCCAATTGCCCGCTAGTTAACCTAGACAGTCCAAGTACCGCTAGGGAATCTACATAGTCCAAGCGCCCGCTAGGGAACCTACATAGTCGAGGTGCTCGATAGGCAACCTACATAGTCCAAGTGCACGTTAGTTAACCTAGATAGTCAAAGTGCCTGCTAGGTAACCAAGATAGTCCAAGTGCCCGCTAGGTAACCTACATAGTCCAAGTGCCCTCTAGGTAACCTAGAGAGTCCAAGTGCCCGTTCGTTAACCTAGAATGTCCAAGTGCCCGCTAGGTAACCTAGACAGTCCAAGTGCCCTCTAGGTTACCTACAAAATCCAAGTGCACGTTCGTTAACCTAGATTGTCCATGTGCCCGCTGGTAACCTACATAGTCCAAATGCCCGCAAGGAAACCTACATAGTCTAAATGTCCGCTAGGCAACCTACATAATCCAAGTGCCCACTCTGCAACATACATAGTCCAAGTGCCCGTTAGCTAACCTAGATAGTCCAAGGGCCCGCTAGTTGACCTACATAGTCCAAGTGCCAGCTAGGTAACCTAGATAGTACAAGTGCCTGCTAGGGAACCTAGATAGTCCAAGTGCCTGTTAGCTAACCTAGATAGTCCAAGTGGTGGCTAGGTAACCTACATAGTCCAAGTGCCCGTTCGTTAACTTAGATAATCCAAGTGCCCGTTAGGAAACCTAGACAGTCCAAGTGCCCGCTAGTTGCCCTACATAGTCCAAATGCCCGTTAGTTAACCTAGATAGTCATAGTGCCTGCTAGGTAACCTAGATAATCCAAGTGCCCGTTAGGTAACCGAGACAGTCCAAGTGCCCGCTAGTTGCCCTACATAGTCCAAATGCCCGTTAGTTAACCTAGATAGTCAAAGTGCCTGCTAGGTAACCTAAATAGTCCAAGTGCTCGCTAGATAACCTACATAGTCCAAGTGCCCGCTAGGTAACCTAAATAGTCCAAATGTCCGCTAGGGAAACTACATAGTCCAAGTGCCCGCAAGTGAACCTAGATAGTCCAAGTGCCCCCTAGTAAACCTACATAATCCTTGGGTCCGCTAGTTAACCTACATAGTGCAAGGGCCCACTAGTTAACCTAGATAGTCCAAGTGCCCGCTAGTTAACCTAGATAGTCCAAGTGCCCGCTAGTTAACCTACATAGTCCAAGTGCCCGCTAGGTAACCTAGACAGTCCAAGTGACCACTAGGTTACCTACATAGTCCAAGTGCCCATTCGTTAACCTACATAGTCCAAGTGCCCGCTAGGTAACGTTGATAGCCCAAGTGCCCGCTAGGGAACGTACATAGTCCAAGTGCCCGCTAGGTAACCTAGTTAGTCTAAGTGCCTGCTAGTAAACCTACATAGTCCAAGTGCCTGCTAGGTAAACTACATAGTCCAAGTGCCCACTAGGTAACCTAGACAGTCCAATTGCCCGCTAGTTAACCTAGACAGTCCAAGTACCGCGAGGGAATCTACATAGTCCAAGCGCCCACTAGGAAACCTACATAGTCCAGGTGCTCGCTAGGCAACCTACATAGTCCACGTGCCCGTTAGTTAACCTAGATAGTCAAAGTGCCTGCTAGGTAACCTAGATAGTCCAAGTGCCCGTTAGGTAACCTTGATAGTCCAATTGCCCGTTAGCTATCCTAGATAGTCCAAGTGTCCGCTAGTTAACCTACATAGTCCAAGTGCCCGTTCGTTAACTTACATTGTCCAAGTGCCCGCTAGGTAACGTAGATAACCCAAGTGCCCGCTAGGGAACGTACATAGTCCAAGTGCCCACTAGGTAACCTAGACAGTCCAATTGCCCCCTAGTTAACCTAGACAGTCCAAGTACCCGATAGGGAACCTACATAGTCCAAGAGCCCACTAGGGAACCTACATAGTCCAAGTGCTCGCTAGGCAACCTACATAGTCCAAGTGCCCGTTAGTTAACCTAGATTGTCCAATTGCCCGTTAGCTAACCTAGATAGTCGAAGTGTCCGCTAGTTAACCTACATAGTCCAAGTGCCCGTTCGTTAACCTAGATAGTCCAAGTGCCCTCTAGGTAACCTAGACAGTCCAAGTGCCCGCAAGGTTACCTACATAGTCCAAGGGCCCGCTAGGTAACCTTGATAGTCCAAGTGCCTTCTAGTTAACCTACGTAGTCCAAGTGCCCGCTAGATAACCTACATAGTCCAAGTGCCCACTAGGTAACCTAAATAATCCAAATGCCCGCTAGGGAAACTACATAGTCCAAGTGCCCGTTAGTTAACCTTGATAGTCCAAGTGCCCGCTAGTAAACCTAGATAGTCCGAGGGCCTGCTAGTTAACCTAGATAGTCCAAGTGCCCGCTAGTTATCCTAAATCGTCCAAGTGTCCGCTAGGTAACCTAGATAGTCCAAGTGCCTGATAGCTAACCTACATAGTCCAAGTGTCTGTTCGTTAACCTAGATAGTCCAAGTGCCCATTGGGTAACCTACATAGTCCAAGTGCCTTCTAGGGAGCCTACATAGTCCACGTGACCCCTAGGGAACCTACATAGTCCAAGTGCCCGTTAGGGAACCTACATAGTCCAAGTGCCTGCTAGGGAACCTACATAGTCCAAATGCCCGCAAGGAAACCTACATAGTCTAAATGTCCGCTAGGCAACCTACATAATCCAAGTGCCCGTTAGCTAACCTAGATAGTCCAAGGGCCCGCTAGTTGACCTACATAGTCCAAGTGCCAGCTAGGTAACCTAGATAGTACAAGTGCCCGCTAGGGAACCTAGATATTCCAAGTGGTGGCTAGGTAACCTACATAGTCCAAGTGCCCGTTCGTTAACCTAGAGAATCCAAGTGCCCGTTAGGTAACCTAGACAGTCCAAGTGCCCGCTAGTTACCCTACATAGTCCAAGTGCCCGTTAGTTAACCTAGATAGACAAAGTGCCTACTAGGTAACCTACATAGTCCAAGTGCCCGCTAGGCAACCTAAATAGTCCAAATGCACGCTAGGGAAACTACATAGTCCAAGTGCCCGCTAGTTAACCTAGATGTCCCAAGTGCCCCCTAGTAAACCTACATAATCAATGGGCCCGCTAGTTAACCTACATAGTGCAAGGGCCCGCTAGTTAACCTAGATCGTGCAAGTGTCCGCTACTTAACCTACATAGTCCAAGTGCCAGGAGGTAACCTAGATAGTCCAATTGCCCGCTAGGGATCCTTCATAATCCAAGTGCCTGCTAGGTAACCTAGATAGTCCAAGTGCCCGCTAGGGAAGGTACATAGTCCAAGTGTCCGCTAGGTAACCTAGAGAGTTCAAGTGACCGCTAGTTAACCTACATAGTCCAAGTGCCCGCTAGTTAACCTAGATAGTCCAAGTGCCCGCTAGTAAACCTAGATAGTCCAAGGGCCTGCTAGTTAACCTAGATAGTCCAAATGCCCGCTAGTTAACCTAAATCGTCCAAGTGTCCGCTAGGTAACCTACATAGTCCAAGTGCCTGCTAGGTAACCTAGATAGTCCAAGTGCCTGATACCTAACCTACATAGTCCAAGTGTCCGTTCGTTAACCTAGATCGTCCAAGTGCCCATTGGGTAACCTACATAGTCCATGTGCCCGCCTGGTAACCTGGTTAGTCCAAGTGCCCGCTAGTTAACCTACATAGTCCAAGTGCCTTCTAGGGAGCCTACATAGTCCACGTGACCGCTAGGGAACCTACATAGTCCAAGTGCCCGCTAGGTAACCTACATAGTCCAAATGCCCGCAAGGAAACCTACATAGTCTAAATGTCCGCTAGGCAACCTACATAATACAAGTGCCCACTCTGGAACATACATAGTCCAAGTGAAAGTTAGCTAACCTAGATAGTCCAAGGGCCCGCTAGTTGACCTACATAGTCCAAGTGCCAGCTAGATAACCTAGATAGTACAAGTGCCCGCTAGGGAACCTAGATAGTCCAAGTGCCTGTTAGCTAACCTCGATAGTCCAAGTGGTGGCTAGGTAACTTACATAGTCTAAGGGCCCGTTCGTTAACCTAGATAATCCAAGTGCCCGTTAGGTAACCTAGACAGTCCAAGTGCCCGCTAGTTGCCCTACATAGTCCAAATGCCCGTTAGTTAACCTAGATAGTCAAAGTGCCTGCTAGGTAACCTAGATAGTCCAAGTGCCCGCTAGATAACCTACATAGTCCAAGTGCCCGCTAGGTACCCTAAATTGTCCAAATGTCCGCTAGGGAAACTACACAGTCCAAGTGCCCGCTAGTTAACCTAGATAGTCCAAGTGCCCCCTAGTAAACCTACATAATCCATGGGCCCGCTAGTTAACCTAGATAGTCCAAGTGCCCGGTAGTTAACCTAGATAGTCCAAGTGCCCGCTAGTTAACCTACATAGTCCATGTGCCCGCTAGGTAACGTAGATAGCGCAAGTGCCCGCTAGGTAACGTACATAGTCCAAGTGCCCGCTAGGTAACCTAGATAGTCTAAGTGCCTGCTAGTAAACCAACATAGTCCAAGTGCCTGCTAGGTAAACTACATAGTCCAAGTGCCCACTAGGTAACCTAGACAGTCCAATTGCCCGCTAGTTAACCTAGACAGTCCAAGTACCGCTAGGGAATCTATATAGTCCAAGCGCCCGCTAGGGAACCTACATAGTCCAGGTGCTCGATAGGCAACCTACATAGTCCAAGTGCACGTTAGTTAACCTAGATATTCAAAGTGCCTGCTAGGTAACCAAGATAGTCCAAGTGCCCGCTAGGTAACCTACATAGTCCAAGTGCCCGTTAGGTAACCTTGATAGTCCAATTGCCCGTTAGCTATCCTAGATAGTCCAAGTGTCCGCTAGTTAACCTACATAGTCCAAGTGCCCGTTCGTTAACTTACATTGTCCAAGTGCCCGCTAGGTAACGTAGAAAGCCCAAGTGCCCGCTAGGGAACGTACATACTCCAAGTGCCCACTAGGTAACCTAGACAGTCCAATTGCCCCCTAGTTAACCTAGACAGTCCAAGTACCCGATAGGGAACCTACATAGTCCAAGTGCCCACTAGGGAACCTACATAGTCCAAGTGCTCGCTAGGCAACCTACATAGTCCAAGTGCCCGTTAGTTAACCTAGATTGTCCAATTGCCTGTTAGCTAACCTAGATAGTCGAAGTGTCCGCTAGTTAACCTACATAGTCCAAGTGCCCGTTCGTTAACCTAGATAGTCCAAGTGCCCGCTAGGTAACCTAGACAGTCCAAGTGCCCACTAGGTTACCGACATAGTCCAAGTGCCCGTTCGTTAACCTAGATAGTCCAAGTGCCCGCTAGGTACCCTAGACAGTCCAAGTGCCCGCTAGGTTACCTACATAGTCCAAGTGCACGTTCGTTAACCTAGATAGTCCAAGTGCCCGCTGGTAACCTACATAGTCCAAGAGCCCGCTAGGTAACCTTGATAGTCCAAGTGCCTTCTAGTTAACCTACGTAGTCCAAGTGCCCGCTAGATAACCTACATAGTCCAAGTGCCCACTAGGTAACCTAAATAATCCAAATGCCCGCTAGGGAAACTACATAGTCCAAGTGCCCGTTAGTTAACCTTGATAGTCCAAGTGCCCGCTAGTAAACCTAGATAGTCCGAGGGCCTGCTAGTTAACCTAGATAGTCCAAGTGCCCGCTAGTTATCCTAAATCGTCCAAGTGTCCGCTAGGTAACCTAGATAGTCCAAGTGCCTGATAGCTAACCTACATAGTCCAAGTGTCGGTTCGTTAACCTAGATAGTCCAAGTGCCCATTGGGTAACCTACATAGTCCAAGTGCCCGCTAGTTAACCTACATAATCCAAGTGCCTTCTAGGGAGCCTACATAGTCCACGTGACCCCTAGGGAAACTACATAGTCCAAGTGCCCGTTAGGGAACCTACATAGTCCAAGTGCCTGCTAGGGAACCTACATAGTCCAAATGCCCGCAAGGAAACCTACATAGTCTAAATGTCCGCTAGGCAACCTACATAATCCAAGTGCCCGTTAGCTAACCTAGATAGTCCAAGGGCCCGCTAGTTGACCTACATAGTCCAAGTGCCAGCTAGGTAACCTAGATAGTGCAAGTGCCCGCTAGGGAACCTAGATAGTCCAAGTGCCTGTTAGCTAACCTAGATAGTCCAAGTGGTGGCTAGGTAACCTACATAGTCCAAGTGCCCGTTCGTTAACCTAGATAATCCAAGTGCCCGTTAGGTAACCTAGACAGTCCAAGTGCCCGCTAGTTGCCCTACATAGTCCAAATGCCCGTTAGTTAACCTAGATAGTCATAGTGCCTGCTAGGTAACCTAGATAATCCAAGTGCCCGTTAGGTAACCTAGACAGTCCAACTGCCCGCTAGTTGCCCTACATAGTCCAAATGCCCGTTAGTTAACCTAGATAGTCAAAGTGCCTGCTAGGTAACCTAGATAGTCCAAGTGCTCACTAGATAACCTACATAGTCCAAGTGCCCGCTAGGTAACCTAAATAGTCCAAATGTCCGCTAGGGAAACTACATAGTCCAAGTGCCCGCAAGTGAACCTAGATAGTCCAAGTGCCCCCTAGTAAACCTACATAATCCTTGGGCCCGCTAGTTAACCTACATAGTGCAAGGGCCCACTAGTTAACCTAGATAGTCCAAGTGCCCGCTAGTTAACCTAGATAGTCCAAGTGCCCGCTAGTTAACCTACATAGTCCAAGTGCCCGCTAGGTAACCTAGACAGTCCAAGTGACCACTAGGTTACCTACATAGTCCAAGTGCCCATTCGTTAACCTACATAGTCCAAGTGCCCGCTAGGTAACGTTGATAGCCCAAGTGCCCGCTAGGGAACGTACATAGTCCAAGTGCCCGCTAGGTAACCTAGTTAGTCTAAGTGCCTGCTAGTAAACCTACATAGTCCAAGTGCCTGCTAGGTAAACTACATAGTCCAAGTGCCCACTAGGTAACCTAGACAGTCCAATTGCCCGCTAGTTAACCTAGACAGTCCAAGTACCGCGAGGGAATCTACATAGTCCAAGCGCCCACTAGGGAACCTACATAGTCCAGGTGCTCGCTAGGCAACCTACATAGTCCACGTGCCCGTTAGTTAACCTAGATAGTCAAAGTGCCTGCTAGGTAACCTAGATAGTCCAAGTGCCCGTTAGGTAACCTTGATAGTCCAATTGCCCGTTAGCTATCCTAGATAGTCCAAGTGTCCGCTAGTTAACCTACATAGTCCAAGTGCCCGTTCGTTAACTTACATTGTCCAAGTGCCCGCTAGGTAACGTAGATAACCCAAGTGCCCGCTAGGGAACGTACATAGTCCAAGTGCCCACTAGGTAACCTAGACAGTCCAATTGCCCCCTAGTTAACCTAGACAGTCCAAGTACCCGATAGGGAACCTACATAGTCCAAGAGCCCACTAGGGAACCTACATAGTCCAAGTGCTCGCTAGGCAACCTACATAGTCCAAGTGCCCGTTAGTTAACCTAGATTGTCCAATTGCCCGTTAGCTAACCTAGATAGTCGAAGTGTCCGCTAGTTAACCTACATAGTCCAAGTGCCCGTTCGTTAACCTAGATAGTCCAAGTGCCCGCTGGTAACCTACATAGTCCAAGGGCCCGCTAGGTAACCTTGATAGTCCAAGTGCCTTCTAGTTAACCTACGTAGTCCAAGTGCCCGCTAGATAACCTACATAGTCCAAGTGCCCACTAGGTAACCTAAATAATCCAAATGCCCGCTAGGGAAACTACATAGTCCAAGTGCCCGTTAGTTAACCTTGATAGTCCAAGTGCCCGCTAGTAAACCTAGATAGTCCGAGGGCCTGCTAGTTAACCTAGATAGTCCAAGTGCCCGCTCGTTAACCTTAATCGTCCACGTGTCCGCTAGGTAACCTAGATAGTCCAAGTGCCTGATAGCTAACCTACATAGTCCAAGTGTCCGTTCGTTAACCTAGATAGTCCAAGTGCCCATTGGGTAACCTACATAGTCCAAGTGCCCGCTAGTTAACCTACATAGTCCAAGTGCCTTCTAGGGAGCCTACATAGTCCACGTGACCCCTAGGGAACCTACGTAGTCCAAGTGCCCGTTAGGGAACCTACATAGTCCAAGTGCCTGCTAGGGAACCTACATAGTCCAAATGCCCGCAAGGAAACCTACATAGTCTAAATGTCCGCTAGGCAACCTACATAATCCAAGTGCCCGTTAGCTAACCTAGATAGTCCAAGGGCCCGCTAGTTGACCTACATAGTCCAAGTGCCAGCTAGGTAACCTAGATAGTACAAGTTCCCGCTAGGGAACCTAGATATTCCAAGTGGTGGCTAGGTAACCTACATAGTCCAAGTGCCCGTTCGTTAACCTAGATAATCCAAGTGCCCGTTAGGTAACCTAGACAGTCCAAGTGCCCGCTAGTTACCCTACATAGTCCAAGTGCCCGTTAGTTAACCTAGATAGTCAAAGTGCCTGCTAGGTAACCTACATAGTCCAAGTGCCCGCTAGGCAACCTAAATAGTCCAAATGCACGCTAGGGAAACTACATAGTCCAAGTGCCCGCTAGTTAACCTAGATGTCCCAAGTGCCCCCTAGTAAACCTACATAATCCATGGGCCCGCTAGTTAACCTACATAGTGCAAGGGCCCGCTAGTTAACCTAGATCGTGCAAGTGTCCGCTACTTAACCTACATAGTCCAAGTGCCAGCTAGGTAACCTAGATAGTCCAATTGCCCGCTAGGGATCCTTCATAATCCAAGTGCCTGCTACGTAACCTAGATAGTCCAAGTGCCCGCTAGGGAAGGTACATAGTCCAAGTGTCCGCTAGGTAACCTAGAGAGTTCAAGTGACCGGTAGTTAACCTACATAGTCCAAGTGCCCGCTAGTTAACCTAGATAGTCCAAGTGCCCGCTAGTAAACCTAGATAGTCCAAGGGCCTGCTAGTTAACCTAGATAGTCCAAATGCCCGCTAGTTAACCTAAATCGTCCAAGTGTCCGCTAGGTAACCTACATAGTCCAAGTGCCTGCTAGGTAACCTAGATAGTCCAAGTGCCTGATACCTAACCTACATAGTCCAAGTGTCCGTTCGTTAACCTAGATAGTCCAAGTGCCCATTGGGTAACCTACATAGTCCATGTGTCCGCCTGGTAACCTGGTTAGTCCAAGTGCCCGCTAGTTAACCTACATAGTCCAAGTGCCTTCTAGGGAGCCTACATAGTCCACGTGACCGCTAGGGAACCTACATAGTCCAAGTGCCCGCTAGGTAACCTACATAGTCCAAATGCCCGCAAGGAAACCTACATAGTCTAAATGTCCGCTAGGCAACCTACATAATACAAGTGCCCACTCTGGAACATACATAGTCCAAGTGCCCGTTAGCTAACCTAGATAGTCCAAGGGCCCGCTAGTTGACCTACATAGTCCAAGTGCCCGTTCGTTAACCTACATAGTCCAAGTGCCCGTTCGTTAACTTACATTGTCCAAGTGCGCGCTAGGTAACGTAGATAACCCAAGTGCCCGCTAGGGAACGTACATAGTCCAAGTGCCCACTAGGTAACCTAGACAGTCCAATTGCCCCCTAGTTAACCTAGACAGTCCAAGTACCCGATAGGGAACCTACATAGTCCAAGTGCCCACTAGGGAACCTACATAGTCCAAGTGCTCGCTAGGCAACCTACATAGTCCAAGTGACCGTTAGTTAACCTAGATTGTCCAATTGCCCGTTAGCTAACCTAGATAGTCGAAGTGTCCGCAAGTTAACCTACATAGTCCAAGTGCCCGTTCGTTAACCTAGATAGTCCAAGTGCCCGCTAGGTAACCTAGACAGTCCAAGTGCCCGCTAGGTTACCTACATAGTCCAAGTGCACGTTCGTTAACCTAGATAGTCCAAGTGCCCGCTGGTAACCTACATAGTCCAAGGGCCCGTTAGGTAACCTTGATAGTCCAAGTGCCTTCTAGTTAACCTACGTAGTCCAAGTGCCCGCTAGATAAACTACATAGTCCAAGTGCCCACTAGGTAACCTAAATAATCCAAATGCCCTCTAGGGAAACTACATAGTCCAAGTGCCCTTTAGTTATCCTAGATAGTCCAAGTGCCCGCTAGTAAACCTAGATAGTCCAAGGGCCTGCTAGTTAACCTAGATAGTCCAAGTGCCCGCTCGTTAACCTTAATCGTCCACGTGTCCGCTAGGTAACCTAGATAGTCCAAGTGTCCGTTCGTTAACCTAGATAGTCCAAGTGCCCATTGGGTAACTTACATAGTCCAAGTGCCCGCTAGTTAACCTACATAGTCCAAGTGCCTTCTAGGGAGCCTACATAGTCCACGTGACCGCTAGGGAAGCTACATAGTCCAAGTGCCCGTTAGGGAACCTACATAGTCCAAGTGCCTGCTAGGTAACCTACATAGTCCAAATGCCCGCAAGGAAACCTACATAGTCTAAATGTCCTCTAGGCAACCTACATAATCCAAGTGCCCGCTCTGGAACATACATAGTCCAAGTGCCCGTTAGCTAACCTAGATAGTCCAAGGGCCCGGTAGTTGACCTACATAGTCCAAGTGCCAGCTAGGTAATCTAGATAGTACAAGTGCCCGCTAGGGAACCTAGATAGTCCAAGTGGTGGCTAGGTAACCTACATAGTCCAAATGCCCGTTCGTTAACCTAGATAATCCAAGTGCCCGTTAGGTAACCTAGACAGTCCAAGTGCCCGCTAGTTACCCTACATAGTCCAAGTGCCCTTAGTTAACCTAGATAGTCAAAGTGCCTGCTAGGTAACCTACATAGTCCAAGTGCCCGCTGGTAACCTACATAGTCCAAATGCCCGCAAGGAAACCTACATAGTCTAAATGTCCGCTAGGCAACCTACATACTCCAAGTGCCCACTCTGGAACATACATAGTCCAAGTGCCCGTTAGCTAACCTAGATAGTCCAAGGGCCCGCTAGTTGACCTACATAGTCCAAGTGCCAGCTAGGTAACCTAGATAGTGCAAGTGCCCGCTAGGGAACCTAGATAGTCCAAGTGCCTGTTAGCTAACCTAGATAGTCCAAGTGGTGGCTAGGTAACCTACATAGTCCAAGTGCCCGTTCGTTAACCTAGATAATCCAAGTGCCCGTTAGGTAACCTAGACAGTCCAAGTGCCCGCTAGTTGCCCTACATAGTCCAAATGCCCGTTAGTTAACCTAGATAGTCATAGTGCCTGCTAGGTAACCTAGATAATCCAAGTGCCCGTTAGGTAACCTAGACAGTCCAAGTGCCCGCTAGTTGCCCTACATAGTCCAAATGCCCGTTAGTTAACCTAGATAGTCAAAGTGCCTGCTAGGTAACCTAGATAGTCCAAGTGCCCGCTAGATAACCTACATAGTCCAAGTGCCCGCTAGGTAACCTAAATAGTCCAAATGTCCGCTAGGGAAACTACATAGTCCAAGTGCCCGCAAGTTAACCTAGATAGTCCAAGTGCCCCCTAGTAAACCTACATAATCCATGGGCCCGCTAGTTAACCTACATAGTGGAAGGGCCCACTAGTTAACCTGGATAGTCCAAGTGCCCGCTAGTTAACCTAGATAGTCCAACTGCCCGCTAGTTAACCTACATAGTCCAAGTGCCAGCTAGGTAACCTAGACAGTCTAAGTGACCACTAGGTTACCTACATAGTCCAAGTGCCCATTCGTTAACCTACATAGTCCAAGTGCCCGCTAGGTAACGTTGATAACCCATGTGCCCGCTAGGGAACGTACATAGTCCAAGTGCCCGCTAGGTAACCTAGTTAGTCTAAGTGCCTGCTAGTAAACCTACATAGTCCAAGTGCCTGCTAGGTAAACTACATAGTCCAAGTGCCCACTAGGTAACCTAGACAGTCCAATTGCCCGCTAGTTAACGTAGACAGTCCAAGTACCGCTAGGGAATCTACACAGTCCAAGCGCCCGCTAGGGAACCTACATAGTCCAGGTGCTCGCTAGGCAACCTACATAGTCCACGTGTCCGTTAGTTAACCTAGATAGTCAAAGTGCCTGCTAGGTAACCTAGATAGTCCAAGTGCCCGTTAGGTAACCTTGATAGTCCAATTGCCAGTTAGCTATCCTAGATAGTCCAAGTGTCCGCTAGTTAACCTACATAGTTCAAGTGCCCGTTCGTTAACTTATATTGTCCAAGTGCGCGCTAGGTAACGTAGATAACCCAAGTGCCCGCTAGGGAACGTACATAGTCCAAGTGCCCACTAGGTAACCTAGACACTCCAATTGCCCCCTAGTTAACCTAGACAGTCCAAGTACCCGATAGGGAACCTACATAGTCCAATTGCCCGCTAGGGAACCTACATACTCCAAGTGCTCGCTAGGCAACCTACATAGTCCAAGTGCCCGTTCGTTAACCTAGAATGTCCAAGTGCCCGCTAGGTAACCTGGACAGTCCAAGTGCCCGCTAGGTTACCTACATAGTCCAAGTGCACGTTCGTTAACCTAGATTGTCCAAGTGCCCGCTGGTAACCTACATAGTCCAAATGCCCGCAAGGAAACCTACATAATCTAAATGTCCGCTAGGCAACCTACATAATCCAAGTGCCCACTCTGGAACATACATAGTCCAAGTGCCCGTTAGCTAACCTAGATAGTCCAAGGGCCCGCTACTTGACCTACATAGTCCAAGTGCCAGCTAGGTAACCTAGATGGTACAAGTGCCCGCTAGGGAACCTAGATAGTCCAATTGCCTGTTAGCTAACCTAGATAGTCGAAGTGTCCGCTAGTTAACCTACATAGTCCAAGTGCCCGTTCGTTAACCTAGATAGTCCAAGTGCCCGCTAGGTAACCTAGACAGTCCAAGTGCCCACTAGGTTACCGACATAGTCCAAGTGCACGTTCGTTAACCTAGATAATCCAAGTGCCCGTTAGGTAACCTAGACAGTCCAAGTGCCCGCTAGTTACCCTACGTAGACCTAGTGCCCGCTAGTTACCCTACATAGTCCAAGTGCCCGTTAGTTAACCTAGATAGTCCAAGTGTCCGCTAGATAACTTAAATAGTCCAAGTGACCACTAGGTTACCTACATAGTCCAAGTGCCCGTTCGTTATCCTATATAGTCCAAGTTCCCGCTAGGTAACGTAGATAGCCCAAGTGCCCGCTAGGGAAGGTACATAGTCCAAGTGCCCGTAGGTAACCTAGATAGTCCAAGTGCCCGCTAGTTAACCTACATAGTCCAAGTACCTGCTAGGTAAACTACATAATCCAAGTGCCCGTTCGTTAACCTACATAGTCCAAGTGCCCGTTCGTTAACCTACATAGTCCAAGTGCCCGCTAGGCAACGTAGAAAGTCCAAGTGCCCGCTAGGGAACGTACATACTCCAAGTGCCCACTAGGTAACCTAGACAGTCCAATTGCCCGCTAGTTAACCTAGACAGTCCAAGTACCCGATAGGGAACCTACATAGTCCAATTGCCCGATAGGGAACCTACATACTCCAAGTGCTCGCTAGGCAACCTACATAGTCCAAGTGCCCGTTCGTTAACCTAGAATGTCCAAGTGCCCGCTAGGTAACCTAGACAGTCCAAGTGCCCTCTAGGTTACCTACAAAATCCAAGTGCACGTTCGTTAACCTAGATTGTCCATGTGCCCGCTGGTAACCTACATAGTCCAAATGCCCGCCAGGAAACCTACGTAGTCTAAATGTCCGCTAGGCAACCTACATAATCCAAGTGCCCACTCTGCAACATACATAGTCCAAGTGCCCGTTAGCTAACCTAGATAGTCCAAGGGCCCGCTAGTTGACCTACATAGTCCAAGTGCCAGCTAGGTAACCTAGATAGTACAAGTGCCTGCTAGGGAACCTAGATAGTCCAAGTGCCTGTTAGCTAACCTAGATAGTCCAAGTGGTGGCTAGGCAACCTACATAGTCCAAGTGCCCGTTCGTTAACCTAGATAATCCAAGTGCCCGTTAGGTAACCTAGACAGTCCAAGTGCCCGCTAGTTGCCCTACATAGTCCAAATGCCCGTTAGTTAACCTAGATAGTCATAGTGCCTGCTAGGTAACCTAGATAATCCAAGTGCCCGTTAGGTAACCTAGACAGTCCAACTGCCCGCTAGTTGCCCTACATAGTCCAAATGCCCGTTAGTTAACCTAGATACTCAAAGTGCCTGCTAGGTAACCTAAATAGTCCAAGTGCTCGCTAGATAACCTACATAGTCCAAGTGCCCGCTAGGTAACCTAAATAGTCCAAATGTCCGCTAGGGAAACTACATAGTCCAAGTGCCCGCAAGTGAACCTAGATAGTCCAAGTGCCCCCTAGTAAACCTACATAATCCTTGGGCCCGCTAGTTAACCTACATAGTGCAAGGGCCCACTAGTTAACCTAGATAGTCCAAGTGCCCGCTAGTTAACCTAGATAGTCCAAGTGCCCGCTAGTTAACCTACATAGTCCAAGTGCCCGCTAGGTAACCTAGACAGTCCAAGTGACCACTAGGTTACCTACATAGTCCAAGTGCCCATTCGTTAACCTATATAGTCCAAGTGCCCGCTAGGTAACGTTGATAGCCCAAGTGCCCGCTAGGGAACGTACATAGTCCAAGTGCCCGCTAGGTAACCTAGTTAGTCTAAGTGCCTGCTAGTAAACCTACATAGTCCAAGTGCCTGCTAGGTAAACTACATAGTCCAAGTGCCCACTAGGTAACCTAGACAGTCCAATTGCCCGCTAGTTAACCTAGACAGTCCAAGTACCGCGAGGGAATCTACATAGTCCAAGCGCCCACTAGGGAACCTACATAGTCCAGGTGCTCGCTAGGCAACCTACATAGTCCACGTGCCCGTTAGTTAACCTAGATAGTCAAAGTGCCTGCTAGGTAACCTAGATAGTCCAAGTGCCCGTTAGGTAACCTTGATAGTCCAATTGCCCGTTAGCTATCCTAGATAGTCCAAGTGTCCGCTAGTTAACCTACATAGTCCAAGTGCCCGTTCGTTAACTTACATTGTCCAAGTGCCCGCTAGGTAACGTAGATAACCCAAGTGCCCGCTAGGGAACGTACATAGTCCAAGTGCCCACTAGGTAACCTAGACAGTCCAATTGCCCCCTAGTTAACCTAGACAGTCCAAGTACCCGATAGGGAACCTACATAGTCCAAGAGCCCACTAGGGAACCTACATAGTCCAAGTGCTCGCTAGGCAACCTACATAGTCCAAGTGCCCGTTAGTTAACCTAGATTGTCCAATTGCCCGTTAGCTAACCTAGATAGTCGAAGTGTCCGCTAGTTAACCTACATAACCAAGTGCCCGTTCGTTAACCTAGATAGTCCAAGTGCCCGCTAGGTAACCTAGACAGTCCAAGTGCCCGCTAGGTTACCTACATAGTCCAAGTGCACGTTCGTTAACCTAGATAGTCCAAGTGCCCGCTGGTAACCTACATAGTCCAAGGGCCCGCTAGGTAACCTTGATAGTCCAAGTGCCTTCTAGTTAACCTACGTAGTCCAAGTGCCCGCTAGATAACCTACATAGTCCAAGTGCCCACTAGGTAACCTAAATAATCCAAATGCCCGCTATGGAAACTACATAGTCCAAGTGCCCGTTAGTTAACCTTGATAGTCCAAGTGCCCGCTAGTAAACCTAGATAGTCCGAGGGCCTGCTAGTTAACCTAGATAGTCCAAGTGCCCGCTAGTTATCCTAAATCGTCCAAGTGTCCGCTAGGTAACCTAGATAGTCCAAGTGCCTGATAGCTAACCTACATAGTCCAAGTGTCGGTTCGTTAACCTAGATAGTCCAAGTGCCCATTGGGTAACCTACATAGTCCAAGTGCCCGCTAGTTAACCTACATAGTCCAAGTGCCTTCTAGGGAGCCTACATAGTCCACGTGACCCCTAGGGAAACTACATAGTCCAAGTGCCCGTTAGGGAACCTACATAGTCCAAGTGCCTGCTAGGGAACCTACATAGTCTAAATGTCCGCTAGGCAACCTACATAATCCAAGTGCCCGTTAGCTAACCTAGATAGTCCAAGGGCCCGCTAGTTGACCTACATAGTCCAAGTGCCAGCTAGGTAACCTAGATAGTGCAAGTGCCCGCTAGGGAACCTAGATAGTCCAAGTGCCTGTTAGCTAACCTAGATAGTCCAAGTGGTGGCTAGGTAACCTACATAGTCCAAGTGCCCGTTCGTTAACCTAGATAATCCAAGTGCCCGTTAGGTAACCTAGACAGTCCAAGTGCCCGCTAGTTGCCCTACATAGTCCAAATGCCCGTTAGTTAACCTAGATAGTCATAGTGCCTGCTAGGTAACCTAGATAATCCAAGTGCCCGTTAGGTAACCTAGACTGTCCAAGTGCCCGCTAGTTGCCCTACATAGTCCAAATGCCCGTTAGTTAACCTAGATAGTCAAAGTGCCTGCTAGGTAACCTAGATAGTCCAAGTGCTCGCTAGATAACCTACATAGTCCAAGTGCCCGTTCGTTAACCTAGATAGTCCAAGTGCCCGCTAGGTAACCTAGACAGTCCAAGTGCCCGCTAGGTTACCTACATAGTCCAAGTGCACGTTCGTTAACCTAGATAGTCCAAGTGCCCGCTGGTAACCTACATAGTCCAAGGGCCCGTTAGGTAACCTTGATAGTCCAAGTGCCTTCTAGTTAACCTACGTAGTCCAAGTGCCCGCTAGATAAACTACATAGTCCAAGTGCCCACTAGGTAACCTAAATAATCCAAATGCCCTCTAGGGAAACTACATAGTCCAAGTGCCCTTTAGTTATCCTAGATAGTCCAAGTGCCCGCTAGTAAACCTAGATAGTCCAAGGGCCTGCTAGTTAACCTAGATAGTCCAAGTGCCCGCTCGTTAACCTTAATCGTCCACGTGTCCGCTAGGTAACCTAGATAGTCCAAGTGTCCGTTCGTTAACCTAGATAGTCCAAGTGCCCATTGGGTAACTTACATAGTCCAAGTGCCCGCTAGTTAACCTACATAGTCCAAGTGCCTTCTAGGGAGCCTACATAGTCCACGTGACCGCTAGGGAAGCTACATAGTCCAAGTGCCCGTTAGGGAACCTACATAGTCCAAGTGCCTGCTAGGTAACCTACATAGTCCAAATGCCCGCAAGGAAACCTACATAGTCTAAATGTCCTCTAGGCAACCTACATAATCCAAGTGCCCGCTCTGGAACATACATAGTCCAAGTGCCCGTTAGCTAACCTAGATAGTCCAAGGGCCCGCTAGTTGACCTACATAGTCCAAGTGCCAGCTAGGTAATCTAGATAGTACAAGTGCCCGCTAGGGAACCTAGATAGTCCAAGTGGTGGCTAGGTAACCTACATAGTCCAAATGCCCGTTCGTTAACCTAGATAATCCAAGTGCCCGTTAGGTAACCTAGACAGTCCAAGTGCCCGCTAGTTACCCTACATAGTCCAAGTGCCCTTAGTTAACCTAGATAGTCAAAGTGCCTGCTAGGTAACCTACATAGTCCAAGTGCCCGCTGGTAACCTACATAGTCCAAATGCCCGCAAGGAAACCTACATAGTCTAAATGTCCGCTAGGCAACCTACATACTCCAAGTGCCCACTCTGGAACATACATAGTCCAAGTGCCCGTTAGCTAACCTAGATAGTCCAAGGGCCCGCTAGTTGACCTACATAGTCCAAGTGCCAGCTAGGTAACCTAGATAGTGCAAGTGCCCGCTAGGGAACCTAGATAGTCCAAGTGCCTGTTAGCTAACCTAGATAGTCCAAGTGGTGGCTAGGTAACCTACATAGTCCAAGTGCCCGTTCGTTAACCTAGATAATCCAAGTGCCCGTTAGGTAACCTAGACAGTCCAAGTGCCCGCTAGTTGCCCTACATAGTCCAAATGCCCGTTAGTTAACCTAGATAGTCATAGTGCCTGCTAGGTAACCTAGATAATCCAAGTGCCCGTTAGGTAACCTAGACAGTCCAAGTGCCCGCTAGTTGCCCTACATAGTCCAAATGCCCGTTAGTTAACCTAGATAGTCAAAGTGCCTGCTAGGTAACCTAGATAGTCCAAGTGCCCGCTAGATAACCTACATAGTCCAAGTGCCCGCTAGGTAACCTAAATAGTCCAAATGTCCGCTAGGGAAACTACATAGTCCAAGTGCCCGCAAGTGAACCTAGATAGTCCAAGTGCCCCCTAGTAAACCTACATAATCCATGGGCCCGCTAGTTAACCTACATAGTGGAAGGGCCCACTAGTTAACCTGGATAGTCCAAGTGCCCGCTAGTTAACCTAGATAGTCCAACTGCCCGCTAGTTAACCTACATAGTCCAAGTGCCAGCTAGGTAACCTAGACAGTCTAAGTGACCACTAGGTTACCTACATAGTCCAAGTGCCCATTCGTTAACCTACATAGTCCAAGTGCCCGCTAGGTAACGTTGATAACCCATGTGCCCGCTAGGGAACGTACATAGTCCAAGTGCCCGCTAGGTAACCTAGTTAGTCTAAGTGCCTGCTAGTAAACCTACATAGTCCAAGTGCCTGCTAGGTAAACTACATAGTCCAAGTGCCCACTAGGTAACCTAGACAGTCCAATTGCCCGCTAGTTAACGTAGACAGTCCAAGTACCGCTAGGGAATCTACACAGTCCAAGCGCCCGCTAGGGAACCTACATAGTCCAGGTGCTCGCTAGGCAACCTACATAGTCCACGTGTCCGTTAGTTAACCTAGATAGTCAAAGTGCCTGCTAGGTAACCTAGATAGTCCAAGTGCCCGTTAGGTAACCTTGATAGTCCAATTGCCAGTTAGCTATCCTAGATAGTCCAAGTGTCCGCTAGTTAACCTACATAGTTCAAGTGCCCGTTCGTTAACTTATATTGTCCAAGTGCGCGCTAGGTAACGTAGATAACCCAAGTGCCCGCTAGGGAACGTACATAGTCCAAGTGCCCACTAGGTAACCTAGACACTCCAATTGCCCCCTAGTTAACCTAGACAGTCCAAGTACCCGATAGGGAACCTACATAGTCCAATTGCCCGCTAGGGAACCTACATACTCCAAGTGCTCGCTAGGCAACCTACATAGTCCAAGTGCCCGTTCGTTAACCTAGAATGTCCAAGTGCCCGCTAGGTAACCTGGACAGTCCAAGTGCCCGCTAGGTTACCTACATAGTCCAAGTGCACGTTCGTTAACCTAGATTGTCCAAGTGCCCGCTGGTAACCTACATAGTCCAAATGCCCGCAAGGAAACCTACATAATCTAAATGTCCGCTAGGCAACCTACATAATCCAAGTGCCCACTCTGGAACATACATAGTCCAAGTGCCCGTTAGCTAACCTAGATAGTCCAAGGGCCCGCTACTTGACCTACATAGTCCAAGTGCCAGCTAGGTAACCTAGATGGTACAAGTGCCCGCTAGGGAACCTAGATAGTCCAATTGCCTGTTAGCTAACCTAGATAGTCGAAGTGTCCGCTAGTTAACCTACATAGTCCAAGTGCCCGTTCGTTAACCTAGATAGTCCAAGTGCCCGCTAGGTAACCTAGACAGTCCAAGTGCCCACTAGGTTACCGACATAGTCCAAGTGCACGTTCGTTAACCTAGATAATCCAAGTGCCCGTTAGGTAACCTAGACAGTCCAAGTGCCCGCTAGTTACCCTACGTAGACCTAGTGCCCGCTAGTTACCCTACATAGTCCAAGTGCCCGTTAGTTAACCTAGATAGTCCAAGTGTCCGCTAGATAACTTAAATAGTCCAAGTGACCACTAGGTTACCTACATAGTCCAAGTGCCCGTTCGTTATCCTATATAGTCCAAGTTCCCGCTAGGTAACGTAGATAGCCCAAGTGCCCGCTAGGGAAGGTACATAGTCCAAGTGCCCGTAGGTAACCTAGATAGTCCAAGTGCCCGCTAGTTAACCTACATAGTCCAAGTACCTGCTAGGTAAACTACATAATCCAAGTGCCCGTTCGTTAACCTACATAGTCCAAGTGCCCGTTCGTTAACCTACATAGTCCAAGTGCCCGCTAGGCAACGTAGAAAGTCCAAGTGCCCGCTAGGGAACGTACATACTCCAAGTGCCCACTAGGTAACCTAGACAGTCCAATTGCCCGCTAGTTAACCTAGACAGTCCAAGTACCCGATAGGGAACCTACATAGTCCAATTGCCCGATAGGGAACCTACATACTCCAAGTGCTCGCTAGGCAACCTACATAGTCCAAGTGCCCGTTCGTTAACCTAGAATGTCCAAGTGCCCGCTAGGTAACCTAGACAGTCCAAGTGCCCTCTAGGTTACCTACAAAATCCAAGTGCACGTTCGTTAACCTAGATTGTCCATGTGCCCGCTGGTAACCTACATAGTCCAAATGCCCGCCAGGAAACCTACGTAGTCTAAATGTCCGCTAGGCAACCTACATAATCCAAGTGCCCACTCTGCAACATACATAGTCCAAGTGCCCGTTAGCTAACCTAGATAGTCCAAGGGCCCGCTAGTTGACCTACATAGTCCAAGTGCCAGCTAGGTAACCTAGATAGTACAAGTGCCTGCTAGGGAACCTAGATAGTCCAAGTGCCTGTTAGCTAACCTAGATAGTCCAAGTGGTGGCTAGGCAACCTACATAGTCCAAGTGCCCGTTCGTTAACCTAGATAATCCAAGTGCCCGTTAGGTAACCTAGACAGTCCAAGTGCCCGCTAGTTGCCCTACATAGTCCAAATGCCCGTTAGTTAACCTAGATAGTCATAGTGCCTGCTAGGTAACCTAGATAATCCAAGTGCCCGTTAGGTAACCTAGACAGTCCAACTGCCCGCTAGTTGCCCTACATAGTCCAAATGCCCGTTAGTTAACCTAGATACTCAAAGTGCCTGCTAGGTAACCTAAATAGTCCAAGTGCTCGCTAGATAACCTACATAGTCCAAGTGCCCGCTAGGTAACCTAAATAGTCCAAATGTCCGCTAGGGAAACTACATAGTCCAAGTGCCCGCAAGTGAACCTAGATAGTCCAAGTGCCCCCTAGTAAACCTACATAATCCTTGGGCCCGCTAGTTAACCTACATAGTGCAAGGGCCCACTAGTTAACCTAGATAGTCCAAGTGCCCGCTAGTTAACCTAGATAGTCCAAGTGCCCGCTAGTTAACCTACATAGTCCAAGTGCCCGCTAGGTAACCTAGACAGTCCAAGTGACCACTAGGTTACCTACATAGTCCAAGTGCCCATTCGTTAACCTATATAGTCCAAGTGCCCGCTAGGTAACGTTGATAGCCCAAGTGCCCGCTAGGGAACGTACATAGTCCAAGTGCCCGCTAGGTAACCTAGTTAGTCTAAGTGCCTGCTAGTAAACCTACATAGTCCAAGTGCCTGCTAGGTAAACTACATAGTCCAAGTGCCCACTAGGTAACCTAGACAGTCCAATTGCCCGCTAGTTAACCTAGACAGTCCAAGTACCGCGAGGGAATCTACATAGTCCAAGCGCCCACTAGGGAACCTACATAGTCCAGGTGCTCGCTAGGCAACCTACATAGTCCACGTGCCCGTTAGTTAACCTAGATAGTCAAAGTGCCTGCTAGGTAACCTAGATAGTCCAAGTGCCCGTTAGGTAACCTTGATAGTCCAATTGCCCGTTAGCTATCCTAGATAGTCCAAGTGTCCGCTAGTTAACCTACATAGTCCAAGTGCCCGTTCGTTAACTTACATTGTCCAAGTGCCCGCTAGGTAACGTAGATAACCCAAGTGCCCGCTAGGGAACGTACATAGTCCAAGTGCCCACTAGGTAACCTAGACAGTCCAATTGCCCCCTAGTTAACCTAGACAGTCCAAGTACCCGATAGGGAACCTACATAGTCCAAGAGCCCACTAGGGAACCTACATAGTCCAAGTGCTCGCTAGGCAACCTACATAGTCCAAGTGCCCGTTAGTTAACCTAGATTGTCCAATTGCCCGTTAGCTAACCTAGATAGTCGAAGTGTCCGCTAGTTAACCTACATAACCAAGTGCCCGTTCGTTAACCTAGATAGTCCAAGTGCCCGCTAGGTAACCTAGACAGTCCAAGTGCCCGCTAGTTTACCTACATAGTCCAAGTGCACGTTCGTTAACCTAGATAGTCCAAGTGCCCGCTGGTAACCTACATAGTCCAAGGGCCCGCTAGGTAACCTTGATAGTCCAAGTGCCTTCTAGTTAACCTACGTAGTCCAAGTGCCCGCTAGATAACCTACATAGTCCAAGTGCCCACTAGGTAACCTAAATAATCCAAATGCCCGCTATGGAAACTACATAGTCCAAGTGCCCGTTAGTTAACCTTGATAGTCCAAGTGCCCGCTAGTAAACCTAGATAGTCCGAGGGCCTGCTAGTTAACCTAGATAGTCCAAGTGCCCGCTAGTTATCCTAAATCGTCCAAGTGTCCGCTAGGTAACCTAGATAGTCCAAGTGCCTGATAGCTAACCTACATAGTCCAAGTGTCGGTTCGTTAACCTAGATAGTCCAAGTGCCCATTGGGTAACCTACATAGTCCAAGTGCCCGCTAGTTAACCTACATAGTCCAAGTGCCTTCTAGGGAGCCTACATAGTCCACGTGACCCCTAGGGAAACTACATAGTCCAAGTGCCCGTTAGGGAACCTACATAGTCCAAGTGCCTGCTAGGGAACCTACATAGTCTAAATGTCCGCTAGGCAACCTACATAATCCAAGTGCCCGTTAGCTAACCTAGATAGTCCAAGGGCCCGCTAGTTGACCTACATAGTCCAAGTGCCAGCTAGGTAACCTAGATAGTGCAAGTGCCCGCTAGGGAACCTAGATAGTCCAAGTGCCTGTTAGCTAACCTAGATAGTCCAAGTGGTGGCTAGGTAACCTACATAGTCCAAGTGCCCGTTCGTTAACCTAGATAATCCAAGTGCCCGTTAGGTAACCTAGACAGTCCAAGTGCCCGCTAGTTGCCCTACATAGTCCAAATGCCCGTTAGTTAACCTAGATAGTCATAGTGCCTGCTAGGTAACCTAGATAATCCAAGTGCCCGTTAGGTAACCTAGACAGTCCAAGTGCCCGCTAGTTGCCCTACATAGTCCAAATGCCCGTTAGTTAACCTAGATAGTCAAAGTGCCTGCTAGGTAACCTAGATAGTCCAAGTGCTCGCTAGATAACCTACATAGTCCAAGTGCCCGCTAGGTAACCTAAATAGTCCAAATGTCCGCTAGGGAAACTACATAGTCCAAGTGCCCGCAAGTGAACCTAGATAGTCCAAGTGCCCCCTAGTAAACCTACATAATCCTTGGGCCCGCTAGTTAACCTACATAGTGCAAGGGCCCACTAGTTAACCTAGATAGTCCAAGTGCCCGCTAGTTAACCTAGATAGTCCAAGTGCCCGCTAGTTAACCTACATAGTCCAAGTGCCCGCTAGGTAACCTAGACAGTCCAAGTGACCACTAGGTTACCTACATAGTCCAAGTGCCCATTCGTTAACCTATATAGTCCAAGTGCCCGCTAGGTAACGTTGATAGCCCAAGTGCCCGCTAGGGAACGTACATAGTCCAAGTGCCCGCTAGGTAACCTAGTTAGTCTAAGTGCCTGCTAGTAAACCTACATAGTCCAAGTGCCTGCTAGGTAACCTAGACAGTCCAATTGCCCGCTAGTTAACCTAGACAGTCCAAGTACCGCGAGGGAATCTACATAGTCCAAGCGCCCACTAGGGAACCTACATAGTCCAGGTGCTCGCTAGGCAACCTACATAGTCCACGTGCCCGTTAGTTAACCTAGATAGTCAAAGTGCCTGCTAGGTAACCTAGATAGTCCAAGTGCCCGTTAGGTAACCTTGATAGTCCAATTGCCCGTTAGCTATCCTAGATAGTCCAAGTGTCCGCTAGTTAACCTACATAGTCCAAGTGCCCGTTCGTTAACTTACATTGTCCAAGTGCCCGCTAGGTAACGTAGATAACCCAAGTGCCCGCTAGGGAACGTACATAGTCCAAGTGCCCACTAGGTAACCTAGACAGTCCAATTGCCCCCTAGTTAACCTAGACAGTCCAAGTACCCGATAGGGAACCTACATAGTCCAAGAGCCCACTAGGGAACCTACATAGTCCAAGTGCTCGCTAGGCAACCTACATAGTCCAAGTGCCCGTTAGTTAACCTAGATTGTCAAATTGCCCGTTAGCTAACCTAGATAGTCGAAGTGTCCGCTAGTTAACCTACATAACCAAGTGCCCGTTCGTTAACCTAGATAGTCCAAGTGCCCGCTAGGTAACCTAGACAGTCCAAGTGCCCGCTAGGTTACCTACATAGTCCAAGTGCACGTTCGTTAACCTAGATAGTCCAAGTGCCCGCTGGTAACCTACATAGTCCAAGGGCCCGCTAGGTAACCTTGATAGTCCAAGTGCCTTCTAGTTAACCTACGTAGTCCAAGTGCCCGCTAGATAACCTACATAGTCCAAGTGCCCACTAGGTAACCTAAATAATCCAAATGCCCGCTAGGGAAACTACATAGTCCAAGTGCCCGTTAGTTAACCTTGATAGTCCAAGTGCCCGCTAGTAAACCTAGATAGTCCGAGGGCCTGTTAGTTAACCTAGATAGTCCAAGTGCCCGCTAGTTATCCTAAATCGTCCAAGTGTCCGCTAGGTAACCTAGATAGTCCAAGTGCCTGATAGCTAACCTACATAGTCCAAGTGTCGGTTCGTTAACCTAGATAGTCCAAGTGCCCATTGGGTAACCTACATAGTCCAAGTGCCCGCTAGTTAACCTACATAGTCCAAGTGCCTTCTAGGGAGCCTACATAGTCCACGTGACCCCTAGGGAAACTACATAGTCCAAGTGCCCGTTAGGGAACCTACATAGTCCAAGTGCCTGCTAGGGAACCTACATAGTCCAAATGCCCGCAAGGAAACCTACATAGTCTAAATGTCCGCTAGGCAACCTACATAATCCAAGTGCCCGTTAGCTAACCTAGATAGTCCAAGGGCCCGCTAGTTGACCTACATAGTCCAAGTGCCAGCTAGGTAACTTAGATAGTGCAAGTGCCCGCTAGGGAACCTAGATAGTCCAAGTGCCTGTTAGCTAACCTAGATAGTCCAAGTGGTGGCTAGGTAACCTACATAGTCCAAGTGCCCGTTCGTTAACCTAGATAATCCAAGTGCCCGTTAGGTAACCTAGACAGTCCAAGTGCCCGCTAGTTGCCCTACATAGTCCAAATGCCCGTTAGTTAACCTAGATAGTCATAGTGCCTGCTAGGTAACCTAGATAATCCAAGTGCCCGTTAGGTAACCTAGACAGTCCAACTGCCCGCTAGTTGCCCTACATAGTCCAAATGCCCGTTAGTTAACCTAGATAGTCAAAGTGCCTGCTAGGTAACCTAGATAGTCCAAGTGCTCGCTAGATAACCTACATAGTCCAAGTGCCCGCTAGGTAACCTAAATAGTCCAAATGTCCGCTAGGGAAACTACATAGTCCAAGTGCCCGCAAGTGAACCTAGATAGTCCAAGTGCCCCCTAGTAAACCTACATAATCCTTGGGCCCGCTAGTTAACCTACATAGTGCAAGGGCCCACTAGTTAACCTAGATAGTCCAAGTGCCCGCTAGTTAACCTAGATAGTCCAAGTGCCCGCTAGTTAACCTACATAGTCCAAGTGCCCGCTAGGTAACCTAGACAGTCCAAGTGACCACTAGGTTACCTACATAGTCCAAGTGCCCATTCGTTAACCTACATAGTCCAAGTGCCCGCTAGGTAATGTTGATAGCCCAAGTGCCCGCTAGGGAACGTACATAGTCAAAGTGCACGCTAGGTAACCTAGTTAGTCTAAGTGCCTGCTAGTAAACCTACATAGTCCAAGTGCCTGCTAGGTAAACTACATAGTCCAAGTGCCCACTAGGTAACCTAGACAGTCCAATTGCCCGCTAGTTAACCTAGACAGTCCAAGTACCGCGAGGGAATCTACATAGTCCAAGCGCCCACTAGGGAACCTACATAGTCCAGGTGCTCGCTAGGCAACCTACATAGTCCACGTGCCCGTTAGTTAACCTAGATAGTCAAAGTGCCTGCTAGGTAACCTAGATAGTCCAAGTGCCCGTTAGGTAACCTTGATAGTCCAATTGCCCGTTAGCTATCCTAGATAGTCCAAGTGTCCGATAGTTAACCTACATAGTCCAAGTGCCCGTTCGTTAACTTACATTGTCCAAGTGCCCGCTAGGTAACGTAGATAACCCAAGTGCCCGCTAGGGAACGTACATAGTCCAAGTGCCCACTAGGTAACCTAGACAGTCCAATTGCCCCCTAGTTAACCTAGACAGTCCAAGTACCCGATAGGGAACCTACATAGTCCAAGAGCCCACTAGGGAACCTACATAGTCCAAGTGCTCGCTAGGCAACCTACATAGTCCAAGTGCCCGTTAGTTAACCTAGATTGTCCAATTGCCCGTTAGCTAACCTAGATAGTCGAAGTGTCCGCTAGTTAACCTACATAACCAAGTGCCCGTTCGTTAACCTAGATAGTCCAAGTGCCCGCTAGGTAACCTAGACAGTCCAAGTGCCCGCTAGGTTACCTACATAGTCCAAGTGCACGTTTGTTAACCTAGATAGTCCAAGTGCCCGCTGGTAACCTACATAGTCCAAGGGCCCGCTAGGTAACCTTGATAGTCCAAGTGCCTTCTAGTTAACCTACGTAGTCCAAGTGCCCGCTAGATAACCTACATAGTCCAAGTGCCCACTAGGTAACCTAAATAATCCAAATGCCCGCTAGGGAAACTACATAGTCCAAGTGCCCGTTAGTTAACCTTGATAGTCCAAGTGCCCGCTAGTAAACCTAGATAGTCCGAGGGCCTGCTAGTTAACCTAGATAGTCCAAGTGCCCGCTAGTTATCCTAAATCGTCCAAGTGTCCGCTAGGTAACCTAGATAGTCCAAGTGCCTGATAGCTAACCTACATAGTCCAAGTGTCGGTTCGTTAACCTAGATAGTCCAAGTGCCCATTGGGTAACCTACATAGTCCAAGTGCCCGCTAGTTAACCTACATAGTCCAAGTGCCTTCTAGGGAGCCTACATAGTCCACGTGACCCCTAGGGAACCTACATAGTCCAAGTGCCCGTTAGGGAACCTACATAGTCCAAGTGCCTGCTAGGGAACCTACATAGTCCAAATGCCCGCAAGGAAACCTACATAGTCTAAATGTCCGCTAGGCAACCTACATAATCCAAGTGCCCGTTAGCTAGCCTAGATAGTCCAAGGGCCCGCTAGTTGACCTACATAGTCCAAGTGCCAGCTAGGTAACCTAGATAGTGCAAGTGCCCGCTAGGGAACCTAGATAGTCCAAGTGCCTGTTAGCTAACCTAGATAGTCCAAGTGGTGGCTAGGTAACCTACATAGTCCAAGTGCCCGTTCGTTAACCTAGATAATCCAAGTGCCCGTTAGGTAACCTAGACAGTCCAAGTGCCCGCTAGTTGCCCTACATAGTCCAAATGCCCGTTAGTTAACCTAGATAGTCATAGTGCCTGCTAGGTAACCTAGATAATCCAAGTGCCCGTTAGGTAACCTAGACAGTCCAAGTGCCCGCTAGTTGCCCTACATAGTCCAAATGCCCGTTAGTTAACCTAGATAGTCAAAGTGCCTGCTAGGTAACCTAGATAGTCCAAGTGCTCGCTAGATAACCTACATATTCCAAGTGCCCGCTAGGTAACCTAAATAGTCCAAATGTCCGCTAGGGAAACTACATAGTCCAAGTGCCCGCAAGTGAACCTAGATAGTCCAAGTGCCCCCTAGTAAACCTACATAATCCTTGGGCCCGCTAGTTAACCTACATAGTGCAAGGGCCCACTAGTTAACCTAGATAGTCCAAGTGCCCGCTAGTTAACCTAGATAGTCCAAGTGCCCGCTAGTTAACCTACATAGTCCAAGTGCCCGCTAGGTAACCTAGACAGTCCAAGTGACCACTAGGTTACCTACATAGTCCAAGTGCCCATTCGTTAACTTACATAGTCCAAGTGCCCGCTAGGTAACGTTGATAGCCCAAGTGCCCGCTAGGGAACGTACATAGTCCAAGTGCCCGCTAGGTAACCTAGTTAGTCTAAGTGCCTGCTAGTAAACCTACATAGTCCAAGTGCCTGCTAGGTAAACTACATAGTCCAAGTGCCCACTAGGTAACCTAGACAGTCCAATTGCCCGCTAGTTAACCTAGACAGTCCAAGTACCGCGAGGGAATCTACATAGTCCAAGCGCCCACTAGGGAACCTACATAGTCCAGGTGCTCGCTAGGCAACCTACATAGTCCACGTGCCCGTTAGTTAACCTAGATAGTCAAAGTGCCTGCTAGGTAACCTAGATAGTCCAAGTGCCCGTTAGGTAACCTTGATAGTCCAATTGCCCGTTAGCTATCCTAGATAGTCCAAGTGTCCGCTAGTTAACCTACATAGTCCAAGTGCCCGTTCGTTAACTTACATTGTCCAAGTGCCCGCTAGGTAACGTAGATAACCCAAGTGCCCGCTAGGGAACGTACATAGTCCAAGTGCCCACTAGGTAACCTAGACAGTCCAATTGCCCCCTAGTTAACCTAGACAGTCCAAGTACCCGATAGGGAACCTACATAGTCCAAGAGCCCACTAGGGAACCTACATAGTCCAAGTGCTCGCTAGGCAACCTACATAGTCCAAGTGCCCGTTAGTTAACCTAGATTGTCCAATTGCCCGTTAGCTAACCTAGATAGTCGAAGTGTCCGCTAGTTAACCTACATAGTCCAAGTGCCCGTTCGTTAACCTAGATAGTCCAAGTGCCCGCTAGGTAACCTAGACAGTCCAAGTGCCCGCTAGGTTACCTACATAGTCCAAGTGCACGTTCGTTAACCTAGATAGTCCAAGTGCCCGCTGGTAACCTACATAGTCCAAGGGCCCGCTAGGTAACCTTGATAGTCCAAGTGCCTTCTAGTTAACCTACGTAGTCCAAGTGCCCGCTAGATAACCTACATAGTCCAAGTGCCCACTAGGTAACCTAAATAATCCAAATGCCCGCTAGGGAAACTACATAGTCCAAGTGCCCGTTAGTTAACCTTGATAGTCCAAGTGCCCGCTAGTAAACCTAGATAGTCCGAGGGCCTGCTAGTTAACCTAGATAGTCCAAGTGCCCGCTCGTTAACCTTAATCGTCCACGTGTCCGCTAGGTAACCTAGATAGTCCAAGTGCCTGATAGCTAACCTACATAGTCCAAGTGTCTGTTCGTTAACCTAGATAGTCCAAGTGCCCATTGGGTAACCTACATAGTCCAAGTGCCCGCTAGTTAACCTACATAGTCCAAGTGCCTTCTAGGGAGCCTACATAGTCCACGTGACCCCTAGGGAACCTACGTAGTCCAAGTGCCCGTTAGGGAACCTACATAGTCCAAGTGCCTGCTAGGGAACCTACATAGTCCAAATGCCCGCAAGGAAACCTACATAGTCTAAATGTCCGCTAGGCAACCTACATAATCCAAGTGCCCGTTAGCTAACCTAGATAGTCCAAGGGCCCGCTAGTTGACCTACATAGTCCAAGTGCCAGCTAGGTAACCTAGATAGTACAAGTGCCCGCTAGGGAACCTAGATATTCCAAGTGGTGGCTAGGTAACCTACATAGTCCAAGTGCCCGTTCGTTAACCTAGATAATCCAAGTGCCCGTTAGGTAACCTAGACAGTCCAAGTGCCCGCTAGTTACCCTACATAGTCCAAGTGCCCGTTAGTTAACCTAGATAGTCAAAGTGCCTGCTAGGTAACCTACATAGTCCAAGTGCCCGCTAGGCAACCTAAATAGTCCAAATGCACGCTAGGGAAACTACATAGTCCAAGTGCCCGCTAGTTAACCTAGATGTCCCAAGTGCCCCCTAGTAAACCTACATAATCCATGGGCCCGCTAGTTAACCTACATAGTGCAAGGGCCCGCTAGTTAACCTAGATAGTGCAAGTGTCCGCTACTTAACCTACATAGTCCAAGTGCCAGCTAGGTAACCTAGATAGTCCAATTGCCCGCTAGGGATCCTTCATAATCCAAGTGCCTGCTACGTAACCTAGATAGTCCAAGTGCCCGCTAGGGAAGGTACATAGTCCAAGTGTCCGCTAGGTAACCTAGAGAGTTCAAGTGACCGGTAGTTAACCTACATAGTCCAAGTGCCCGCTAGTTAACCTAGATAGTCCAAGTGCCCGCTAGTAAACCTAGATAGTCCAAGGGCATGCTAGTTAACCTAGATAGTCCAAATGCCCGCTAGTTAACCTTAATCGTCCAAGTGTCCGCTAGGTAACCTACATAGTCCAAGTGCCTGCTAGGTAACATAGATAGTCCAAGTGCCTGATACCTAACCTACATAGTCCAAGTGTCCGTTCGTTAACCTAGATAGTCCAAGTGCCCATTGGGTAACCTACATAGTCCATGTGTCCGCCTGGTAACCTGGTTAGTCCAAGTGCCCGCTAGTTAACCTACATAGTCCAAGTGCCTTCTAGGGAGCCTACATAGTCCACGTGACCGCTAGGGAACCTACATAGTCCAAGTGCCCGCTAGGTAACCTACATAGTCCAAATGCCCGCAAGGAAACCTACATAGTCTAAATGTCCGCTAGGCAACCTACATAATACAAGTGCCCACTCTGGAACATACATAGTCCAAGTGCCCGTTAGCTAACCTAGATAGTCCAAGGGCCCGTAAGTTGACCTACATAGTCCAAGTGCCCGTTCGTTAACCTACATAGTCCAAGTGCCCGTTCGTTAACTTACATTGTCCAAGTGCGCGCTAGGTAACGTAGATAACCCAAGTGCCCGCTAGGGAACGTACATAGTCCAAGTGCCCACTAGGTAACCTAGACAGTCCAATTGCCCCCTAGTTAACCTAGACAGTCCAAGTACCCGATAGGGAACCTACATAGTCCAAGTGCCCACTAGGGAACCTACATAGTCCAAGTGCTCGCTAGGCAACCTACATAGTCCAAGTGCCCGTTAGTTAACCTAGATTGTCCAATTGCCCGTTAGCTAACCTAGATAGTCGAAGTGTCCGCTAGTTAACCTACATAGTCCAAGTGCCCGTTCGTTAACCTAGATAGTCCAAGTGCCCGCTAGGTAACCTAGACAGTCCAAGTGCCCGCTATGTTACCTACATAGTCCAAGTGCACGTTCGTTAACCTAGATAGTCCAAGTGCCCGCTGGTAACCTACATAGTCCAAGGGCCCGTTAGGTAACCTTGATAGTCCAAGTGCCTTCTAGTTAACCTACGTAGTCCAAGTGCCCGCTAGATAAACTACATAGTCCAAGTGCCCACTAGGTAACCTAAATAATCCAAATGCCCTCTAGGGAAACTACATAGTCCAAGTGCCCGTTAGTTAACCTAGATAGTCCAAGTGCCCGCTAGTAAACCTAGATAGTCCAAGGGCCTGCTAGTTAACCTAGATAGTCCAAGTGCCCGCTCGTTAACCTTAATCGTCCACGTGTCCGCTAGGTAACCTAGATAGTCCAAGTGCCTGATAGCTAACCTACATAGTCCAAGTGTCCGTTCGTTAACCTAGATAGTCCAAGTGCCCATTGGGTAACTTACATAGTCCAAGTGCCCGCTAGTTAACCTACATAGTCCAAGTGCCTTCTAGGGAGCCTACATAGTCCACGTGACCCCTAGGGAACCTACATAGTCCAAGTGCCCGTTAGGGAACCTACATAGTCCAAGTCCCTGCTAGGGAACCTACATAGTCCAAATGCCCGCAAGGAAACCTACATAGTCTAAATGTCCGCTAGGCAACCTACATAATCCAAGTGCCCGCTCTGGAACATACATAGTCCAAGTGCCCGTTAGCTAACCTAGATAGTCCAAGGGCCCGCTAGTTGACCTACATAGTCCAAGTGCCAGCTAGGTAATCTAGATAGTACAAGTGCCCGCTAGGGAACCTAGATAGTCCAAGTGGTGGCTAGGTAACCTACATAGTCCAAATGCCCGTTCGTTAACCTAGATAATCCAAGTGCCCGTTAGGTAACCTAGACAGTCCAAGTGCCCGCTAGTTACCCTACATAGTCCAAGTGCCCTTAGTTAACCTAGATAGTCAAAGTGCCTGCTAGGTAACCTACATAGTCCAAGTGCCCGCTGGTAACCTACATAGTCCAAATGCCCGCAAGGAAACCTACATAGTCTAAATGTCCGCTAGGCAACCTACATACTCCAAGTGCCCACTCTGGAACATACATAGTCCAAGTGCCCGTTAGCTAACCTAGATAGTCCAAGGGCCCGCTAGTTGACCTACATAGTCCAAGTGCCAGCTAGGTAACCTAGATAGTGCAAGTGCCCGCTAGGGAACCTAGATAGTCCAAGTGCCTGTTAGCTAACCTAGATAGTCCAAGTGGTGGCTAGGTAACCTACATAGTCCAAGTGCCCGTTCGTTAACCTAGATAATCCAAGTGCCCGTTAGGTAACCTAGACAGTCCAAGTGCCCGCTAGTTGCCCTACATAGTCCAAATGCCCGTTAGTTAACCTAGATAGTCATAGTGCCTGCTAGGTAACCTAGATAATCCAAGTGCCCGTTAGGTAACCTAGACAGTCCAAGTGCCCGCTAGTTGCCCTACATAGTCCAAATGCCCGTTAGTTAACCTAGATAGTCAAAGTGCCTGCTAGGTAACCTAGATAGTCCAAGTGCCCGCTAGATAACCTACATAGTCCAAGTGCCCGCTAGGTAACCTAAATAGTCCAAATGTCCGCTAGGGAAACTACATAGTCCAAGTGCCCGCAAGTGAACCTAGATAGTCCAAGTGCCCCCTAGTAAACCTACATAATCCATGGGCCCGCTAGTTAACCTACATAGTGGAAGGGCCCACTAGTTAACCTGGATAGTCCAAGTGCCCGCTAGTTAACCTAGATAGTCCAACTGCCCGCTAGTTAACCTACATAGTCCAAGTGCCAGCTAGGTAACCTAGACAGTCCAAGTGACCACTAGGTTACCTACATAGTCCAAGTGCCCATTCGTTAACCTACATAGTCCAAGTGCCCGCTAGGTAACGTTGATAACCCATGTGCCCGCTAGGGAACGTACATAGTCCAAGTGCCCGCTAGGTAACCTAGTTAGTCTAAGTGCCTGCTAGTAAACCTACATAGTCCAAGTGCCTGCTAGGTAAACTACATAGTCCAAGTGCCCACTAGGTAACCTAGACAGTCCAATTGCCCGCTAGTTAACGTAGACAGTCCAAGTACCGCTAGGGAATCTACACAGTCCAAGCGCCCGCTAGGGAACCTACATAGTCCAGGTGCTCGCTAGGCAACCTACATAGTCCACGTGTCCGTTAGTTAACCTAGATAGTCAAAGTGCCTGCTAGGTAACCTAGATAGTCCAAGTGCCCGTTAGGTAACCTTGATAGTCCAATTGCCAGTTAGCTATCCTAGATAGTCCAAGTGTCCGCTAGTTAACCTACATAGTTCAAGTGCCCGTTCGTTAACTTACATTGTCCAAGTGCGCGCTAGGTAACGTAGATAACCCAAGTGCCCGCTAGGGAACGTACATAGTCCAAGTGCCCACTAGGTAACCTAGACACTCCAATTGCCCCCTAGTTAACCTAGACAGTCCAAGTACCCGATAGGGAACCTACATAGTCCAATTGCCCGCTAGGGAACCTACATACTCCAAGTGCTCGCTAGGCAACCTACATAGTCCAAGTGCCCGTTCGTTAACCTAGAATGTCCAAGTGCCCGCTAGGTAACCTGGACAGTCCAAGTGCCCGCTAGGTTACCTACATAGTCCAAGTGCACGTTCGTTAACCTAGATTGTCCAAGTGCCCGCTGGTAACCTACATAGTCCAAATGCCCGCAAGGAAACCTACATAATCTAAATGTCCGCTAGGCAAGCTACATAATCCAAGTGCCCACTCTGGAACATACATAGTCCAAGTGCCCGTTAGCTAACCTAGATAGTCCAAGGGCCCGCTACTTGACCTACATAGTCCAAGTGCCAGCTAGGTAACCTAGATGGTACAAGTGCCCGCTAGGGAACCTAGATAGTCCAAGTGCCTGTTAGCTAACCTAGATAGTCCAAGTGGTGGCTAGGTAACCTACATAGTCCAAGTGCCCGTTCGTTAACCTAGATAATCCAAGTGCCCGTTAGGTAACCTAGACAGTCCAAGTGCCCGCTAGTTGCCCTACATAGTCCAAATGCCCGTTAGTTAACCTAGATAGTCATAGTGCCTGCTAGGTAACCTAGATAATCCAAGTGCCCGTTAGGTAACCTAGACAGTCCAAGTGCCCGCTAGTTGCCCTACATAGTCCAAATGCCCGTTAGTTAACCTAGATAGTCAAAGTGCCTGCTAGGTAACCTAGATAGTCCAAGTGCCCTCTAGATAACCTACATAGTCCAAGTGCCCGCTAGGTAACCTAAATAGTCCAAATGTCCGCTAGGGAAACTACATAGTCCAAGTGCCCGCAAGTGAACCTAGATAGTCCAAGTGCCCCCTAGTAAACCTACATAATCCTTGGGCCCGCTAGTTAACCTACATAGTGCAAGGGCCCACTAGTTAACCTAGATAGTCCAAGTGCCCGCTAGTTAACCTAGATAGTCCAAGTGCCCGCTAGGTAACCTAGACAGTCCAAGTGACCACTAGGTTACCTACATAGTCCAAGTGCCCATTCGTTAACCTACATAGTCCAATGCCCGCTCGGTAACGTTGATAGCCCAAGTGCCCGCTAGGGAACGTACATAGTCCAAGTGCCCGCTAGGTAACCTAGTTAGTCTAAGTGCCTGCTAGTAAACCTACATAGTCCAAGTGCCTGCTAGGTAAACTACATAGTCCAAGTGCCCACTAGGTAACCTAGACAGTCCAATTGCCCGCTAGTTAACCTAGACAGTCCAAGTACCGCGAGGGAATCTACATAGTCCAAGCGCCCACTAGGGAACCTACATAGTCCAGGTGCTCGCTAGGCAACCTACATAGTCCACGTGCCCGTTAGTTAACCTAGATAGTCAAAGTGCCTGCTAGGTAACCTAGATAGTCCAAGTGCCCGTTAGGTAACCTTGATAGTCCAATTGCCCGTTAGCTATCCTAGATAGTCCAAGTGTCCGCTAGTTAACCTACATAGTCCAAGTGCCCGTTCGTTAACTTACATTGTCCAAGTGCCCGCTAGGTAACGTAGATAACCCAAGTGCCCGCTAGGGAACGTACATAGTCCAAGTGCCCACTAGGTAACCTAGACAGTCCAATTGCCCCCTAGTTAACCTAGACAGTCCAAGTACCCGATAGGGAACCTACATAGTCCAAGAGCCCACTAGGGAACCTACATAGTCCAAGTGCTCGCTAGGCAACCTACATAGTCCAAGTGCCCGTTAGTTAACCTAGATTGTCCAATTGCCCGTTAGCTAACCTAGATAGTCGAAGTGTCCGCTAGTTAACCTACATAGTCCAAGTGCCCGTTCGTTAACCTAGATAGTCCAAGTGCCCGCTAGGTAACCTAGACAGTCCAAGTGCCCGCTAGGTTACCTACATAGTCCAAGTGCACGTTCGTTAACCTAGATAGTCCAAGTGCCCGCTGGTAACCTACATAATCCAAGGGCCCGCTAGGTAACCTTGATAGTCCAAGTGCCTTCTAGTTAACCTACGTAGTCCAAGTGCCCGCTAGATAACCTACATAGTCCAAGTGCCCACTAGGTAACCTAAATAATCCAAATGCCCGCTAGGGAAACTACATAGGCCAAGTGCCCGTTAGTTAACCTTGATAGTCCAAGTGCCCGCTAGTAAACCTAGATAGTCCGAGGGCCTGCTAGTTAACCTAGATAGTCCAAGTGCCCGCTAGTTATCCTAAATCGTCCAAGTGTCCGCTAAGTAACCTAGATAGTCCAAGTGCCTGATAGGTAACCTACATAGTCCAAGTGTCCGTTCGTTAACCTAGATAGTCCAAGTGCCCATTGGGTAACCTACATAGTCCAAGTGCCCGCTAGTTAACGTACATAGTCCAAGTGCCTTCTAGGGAGCCTACATAGTCCACGTGACCCCTAGGGAACCTACATAGTCCAAGTGCCCGTTAGGGAACCTACATAGTCCAAGTGCCTGCTAGGGAACCTACATAGTCCAAATGCCCGCAAGGAAACCTACATAGTCTAAATGTCCGCTAGGCAACCTACATAATCCAAGTGCCCGCTCTGGAACATACATAGTCCAAGTGCCCGTTAGCTAACCTAGATAGTCCAAGGGCCCGCTAGTTGACCTACATAGTCCAAGTGCCAGCTAGGTAACCTAGATAGTACAAGTGCCCGCTAGGGAACCTAGATAGTCCAAGTGGTGGCTAGGTAACCTACATAGTCCAAGTGCCCGTTCGTTAACCTAGATAATCCAAGTGCCCGTTAGGTAACCTAGACAGTCCAAGTGCCCGCTAGTTACCCTACATAGTCCAAGTGCCCTTAGTTAACCTAGATAGTCAAAGTGCCTGCTAGGTAACCTACATAGTCCAAGTGCCCGCTGGTAACCTACATAGTCCAAATGCCCGCAAGGAAACCTACATAGTCTAAATGTCCGCTAGGCAACCTACATACTCCAAGTGCCCACTCTGGAACATACATAGTCCAAGTGCCCGTTAGCTAACCTAGATAGTCCAAGGGCCCGCTAGTTGACCTACATAGTCCAAGTGCCAGCTAGGTAACCTAGATAGTGCAAGTGCCCGCTAGGGAACCTAGATAGTCCAAGTGCCTGTTAGCTAACCTAGATAGTCCAAGTGGTGGGTAGGTGACCTACATAGTCCAAGTGCCCGTTCGTTAACCTAGATAATCCAAGTGCCCGTTAGGTAACCTAGACAGTCCAAGTGCCCGCTAGTTGCCCTACATAGTCCAAATGCCCGTTAGTTAACCTAGATAGTCATAGTGCCTGCTAGGTAACCTAGATAATCCAAGTGCCCGTTAGGTAACCTAGACAGTCCAAGTGCCCGCTAGTTGCCCTACATAGTCCAAATGCCCCTTAGTTAACCTAGATAGTCAAAGTGCCTGCTAGGTAACCTAGATAGTCCAAGTGCCCGCAAGATAACCTACATAGTCCAAGTGCCCGCTAGGTAACCTAAATAGTCCAAATGTCCGCTAGGGAAACTACATAGTCCAAGTGCCCGCAAGTTAACCTAGATAGTCCAAGTGCCCCCTAGTAAACCTACATAATCCATGGTCCCGCTAGTTAACCTACATAGTGGAAGGGCCCACTAGTTAACCTGGATAGTCCAAGTGCCCGCTAGTTAACCTAGATAGTCCAACTGCCCGCTAGTTAACCTACATAGTCCAAGTGCCAGCTAGGTAACCTAGACAGTCTAAGTGACCACTAGGTTACCTACATAGTCCAAGTGCCCATTCGTTAACCTACATAGTCCAAGTGCCCGCTAGGTAACGTTGATAACCCAAGTGCCCGCTAGGGAACGTACATAGTCCAAGTGCCCGCTAGGTAACCTAGTTAGTCTAAGTGCCTGCTAGTAAACCTACATAGTCCAAGTGCCTGCTAGGGAAACTACATAGTCCAAGTGCCCACTAGGTAACCTAGACAGTCCAATTGCCCGCTAGTTAACCTAGACAGTCCAAGTACCGCTAGGGAATCTACACAGTCCAAGCGCCCGCTAGGGAACCTACATAGTCCAGGTGCTCGCTAGGCAACCTACATAGTCCACGTGTCCGTTAGTTAACCTAGATAGTCAAAGTGCCTGCTAGGTAACCTAGATAGTCCAAGTGCCCGTTAGGTAACCTTGATAGTCCAATTGCCAGTTAGCTATCCTAGATAGTCCAAGTGTCCGCTAGTTAACCTACATAGTCCAAGTGCCCGTTCGTTAACTTACATTGTCCAAGTGCGCGCTAGGTAACGTAGATAACCCAAGTGCCCGCTAGGGAACGTACATAGTCCAAGTGCCCACTAGGTAACCTAGACACTCCAATTGCCCCCTAGTTAACCTAGACAGTCCAAGTACCCCATAGGGAACCTACATAGTCCAATTGCCCGCTAGGGAACCTACATACTCCAAGTGCTCGCTAGGCAACCTACATAGTCCAAGTGCCCGTTCGTTAACCTAGAATGTCCAAGTGCCCGCTAGGTAACCTAGACAGTCCAAGTGCCCGCTAGGTTACCTACATAGTCCAAGTGCACGTTCGTTAACCTAGATTGTCCAAGTGCCCGCTGGTAACCTACATAGTCCAAATGCCCGCAAGGAAACCTACATAGTCTAAATGTCCGCTAGGCAACCTACATAATCCAAGTGCCCACTCTGGAACATACATAGTCCAAGTGCCCGTTAGCTAACCTAGATAGTCCAAGGGCCCGCTACTTGACCTACATAGTCCAAGTGCCAGCTAGGTAACCTAGATAGTACAAGTGCCCGCTAGGGAACCTAGATAGTCCAAGTGCCTGTTAGCTAACCTAGATAGTCCAAGTGGTGGCTAGGTAACCTACATAGTCCAAGTGCCCGTTCGTTAACCTAGATAATCCAAGTGCCCGTTAGGTAACCTAGACAGTCCAAGTGCCCGCTAGTTGCCCTACATAGTCCAAATGCCCGTTAGTTAACCTAGATAGTCAAAGTGCCTGCTAGGTAACCTAGATAGTCCAAGTGCCCGCTAGATAACCTACATAGTCCAAGTGCCAGCTAGGTAACCTAAATAGTCCAAATGTCCGCTAGGGAAACTACATAGTCCAAGTGCCCGCAAGTGAACCTAGATAGTCCAAGGGCCCCCTAGTAAACCTACATAATCCTTGGGCCCGCTAGTTAACCTACATAGTGCAAGGGCCCACTAGTTAACCTAGATAGTCCAAGTGCCCGCTAGTTAACCTAGATAGTCCAAGTGCCCGCTAGTTAACCTACATAGTCCAAGTGCCCGCTAGGTAACCTAGACAGTCCAAGTGACCACTAGGTTACCTACATAGTCCAAGTGCCCATTCGTTAACCTACATTGTCCAAGTGCCCGCTAGGTAACGTTGATAGCCCAAGTGCCCGCTAGGGAACGTACATAGTCCAAGTGCCCGCTAGGTAACCTAGTTAGTCTAAGTGCCTGCTAGTAAACTTACATAGTCCAAGTGCCTGCTAGGTAAACTACATAGTCCAAGTGCCCACTAGGTAACCTAGACAGTCCAATTGCCCGCTAGTTAACCTAGACAGTCCAAGTACCGCGAGGGAATCTACATAGTCCAAGCGCCCACTAGGGAACCTACATAGTCCAGGTGCTCGCTAGGCAACCTACATAGTCCACGTGCCCGTTAGTTAACCTAGATAGTCAAAGTGCCTGCTAGGTAACCTAGATAGTCCAAGTGCCCGTTAGGTAACCTTGATAGTCCAATTGCCCGTTAGCTATCCTAGATAGTCCAAGTGTCCGCTAGTTAACCTACATAGTCCAAGTGCCCGTTCGTTAACTTACATTGTCCAAGTGCCCGCTAGGTAACGTAGATAACCCAAGTGCCCGCTAGGGAACGTACATAGTCCAAGTGCCCACTAGGTAACCTAGACAGTCCAATTGCCCCCTAGTTAACCTAGACAGTCCAAGTACCCGATAGGGAACCTACATAGTCCAAGAGCCCACAAGGGAACCTAATAGTCCAAGTGCTCGCTAGGCAACCTACATAGTCCAAGTGCCCGTTAGTTAACCTAGATTGTCCAATTGCCCGTTAGCTAACCTAGATAGTCGAAGTGTCCGCTAGTTAACCTACATAGTCCAAGTGCCCGTTCGTTAACCTAGACAGTCCAAGTGCCCGCTAGGTTACCTACATAGTCCAAGTGCACGTTCGTTAACCTAGATAGTCCAAGTGCCCGCTGGTAACCTACATAGTCCAAGGGCCCGCTAGGTAACCTTGATAGTCCAAGTGCCTTCTAGTTAACCTACGCAGTCCAAGTGCCCGCTAGATAACCTACATAGTCCAAGTGCCCACTAGGTAACCTAAATAATCCAAATGCCCGCTAGGGAAACTACATTGTCCAAGTGCCCGTTAGTTAACCTTGATAGTCCAAGTGCCCGCTAGTAAACCTAGATAGTCCGAGGGCCTGCTAGTTAACCTAGATAGTCCAAGTGCCCGCTAGTTATCCTAAATCGTCCCAGTGTCCGCTAGGTAACCTAGATAGTCCAAGTGCCTGATAGCTAACCTACATAGTCCAAGTGTCCGTTCGTTAACCTAGATAGTCCAAGTGCCCATTGGGTAACCTACATAGTCCAAGTGCCCGCTAGTTAACGTACATAGTCCAAGTGCCTTCTAGGGAGCCTACATAGTCCACGTGACCCCTAGGGAACCTACATAGTCCAAGTGCCCGTTAGGGAACCTACATAGTCCAAGTGCCTGCTAGGGAACCTACATAGTCCAAATGCCCGCAAGGAAACATACATAGTCTAAATGTCCGCTAGACAACCTACATAGTCCAAGTGCCCGTTAGCTAACCTAGATAGTCCAAGGGCCCGCTAGTTGACCTACATAGTCCAAGTGCCAGCTAGGTAACCTAGATAGTACAAGTGCCCGCTAGGGAACCTAGATATTCCAAGTGGTGGCTAGGTAACCTACATAGTCCAAGTGCCCGTTCGTTAACCTAGATAATCCAAGTGCCCGTTAGGTAACCTAGACAGTCCAAGTGCCCGCTAGTTACCCTACATAGTCCAAGTGCCCGTTAGTTAACCTAGATAGTCAAAGTGCCTGCTAGGTAACCTACATAGTCCAAGTGCCCGCTAGGCAACCTAAATAGTCCAAATGCACGCTAGGGAAACTACATAGTCCAAGTGCCCGCTAGTTAACCTAGATGTCCCAAGTGCCCCCTAGTAAACCTACATAATCCATGGGCCCGCTAGTTAACCTACATAGTGCAAGGGCCCGCTAGTTAACCTAGATCGTGCAAGTGTCCGCTACTTAACCTACATAGTCCAAGTGCCAGCTAGGTAACTTAGATAGTCCAATTGCCCGCTAGGGATCCTTCATAATCCAAGTGCCTGCTAGGTAACCTAGATAGTCCAAGTGCCCGCTAGGGAAGGTACATAGTCCAAGTGTCCGCTAGGTAACCTAGAGAGTTCAAGTGACCGCTAGTTAACCTACATAGTCCAAGTGCCCGCTAGTTAACCTAGATAGTCCAAGTGCCCGCTAGTAAACCTAGGTAGTCCAAGGGCCTGCTAGTTAACCTAGATAGTCCAAGTGCCCGCTAGTTAACCTAAATCGTCCAAGTGTCCGCTAGGTAACCTACATAGTCCAAGTGCCTGCTAGGTAACCTAGATAGTCCAAGTGCCTGATACCTAACCTACATAGTCCAAGTGTCCGTTCGTTAACCTAGATAGTCCAAGTGCCCATTGGGTAACCTACATAGACCATGTGCCCGCCTGGTAACCTGGTTAGTCCAAGTGCCCGCTAGTTAACCTACATAGTCCAAGTGCCTTCTAGGGAGCCTACATAGTCCACGTGACCGCTAGGGAACCTACATAGTCCAAATGCCCGCTAGGTAACCTACATAGTCCAAATGCCCGCAAGGAAACCTACATAGTCTAAATGTCCGCTAGGCAACCTACATAATACAAGTGCCCACTGTGGAACATACATAGTCCAAGTGCCCGTTAGCTAACCTAGATAGTCCAAGGGCCCGCTAGTTGACCTACATAGTCCAAGTGCCAGCTAGATAACCTAGATAGTACAAGTGCCCGCTAGGGAACCTAGATAGTCCAAGTGCCTGTTAGCTAACCTAGATAGTCCAAGTGGTGGCTAGGTTACCTACATAGTCCAAGGGCCCGTTCGTTAACCTAGATAATCCAAGTGCCCGTTAGGTAACCTAGACAGTCCAAGTGCCCGCTAGTTACCCTACATAGTCCAAGTGCCCGTTAGTTAACCTAGATAGTCAAAGTGCCTGCTAGGTAACCTAGATAGTCCAAGTGTCCGCTAGATAACCTACATAGTCCAAGTGACCACTAGGTTACCTACATAGTCCAAGTGCCCGTTCGTTAACCTACATAGTCCAAGTGCCCGTTCGTTAACTTACATTGTCCAAGTGCGCGCTAGGTAACGTAGATAACCCAAGTGCCCGCTAGGGAACGTACATAGTCCAAGTGCCCACTAGGTAACCTAGACAGTCCAATTGCCCCCTAGTTAACCTAGACAGTCCAAGTACCCGATAGAAAACCTACATAGTCCAAGTGCCCACTAGGGAACCTACATAGTCCAAGTGCTCGCTAGGCAACCTACATAGTCCAAGTGCCCGTTAGTTAACCTAGATTGTCCAATTGCCCGTTAGCTAACCTAGATAGTCGAAGTGTCCGCTAGTTAACCTACATAGTCCAAGTGCCCGTTCGTTAACCTAGATAGTCCAAGTGCCCGCTAGGTAACCTAGACAGTCCAAGTGACCGCTAGGTTACCTACATAGTCCAAGTGCACGTTCGTTAACCTACATAGTCCAAGTGCCCGTTCGTTAACTTACATTGTCCAAGTGCGCGCTAGGTAACGTAGATAACCCAAGTGCCCGCTAGGGAACGTACATAGTCCAAGTGCCCACTAGGTAACCTAGACAGTCCAATTGCCCCCTAGTTAACCTAGACAGTCCAAGTACCCGATAGAAAACCTACATAGTCCAAGTGCCCACTAGAGAACCTACATAGTCCAAGTGCTCGCTAGGCAACCTACATAGTCCAAGTGCCCGTTAGTTAACCTAGATTGTCCAATTGCCCGTTAGCTAACCTAGATAGTCGAAGTGTCCGCTAGTTAACCTACATAGTCCAAGTGCCCGTTCGTTAACCTAGATAGTCCAAGTGCCCGCTAGGTAACCTAGACAGTCCAAGTGCCCGCTAGGTTACCTACATAGTCCAAGTGCACGTTCGTTAACCTAGATAGTCCAAGTGCCCGCTGGTAACCTACATAGTCCAAGGGCCCGTTAGGTAACCTTGATAGTCCAAGTGCCTTCTAGTTAACCTACGTAGTCCATGTGCCCGCTAGATAACATACATAGTCCAAGTGCCCACTAGGTAACCTAAATAATCCAAATGCCCTCTAGGGAAACTACATAGTCCAAGTGCCCGTTAGTTAACCTAGATAGTCCAAGTGCCCGCTAGTAAACCTAGATAGTCCAAGGGCCTGCTAGTTAACCTAGATAGTCCAAGTGCCCGCTCGTTAATCTAAATCGTCCACGTGTCCGCTAGGTAACCTAGATAGTCCAAGTGCCTGATAGCTAACCTACATAGACCAAGTGTCCGTTCGTTAACCTAGATAGTCCAAGTGCCCATTGGGTAACCTACATAGTCCACGTGTCCGCTAGTTAACCTACATAGTCCAAGTGCCTTCTAGGGAGCCTACATAGTCCACGTGACCGCTAGGGAACCTACATAGTCCAAGTGCCCGTTAGGGAACCTACATAGTCCAAGTGCCTGCTAGGTAACCTACATAGTCCAAATGCCCGCAAGGAAACCTACATAGTCTAAATGTCCGCTAGGCAACCTACATAATCCAAGTGCCCGCTCTGGAACATACATAGTCCAAGTGCCCGTTAGCTAACCTAGATAGTCCAAGGGCCCGCTAGTTGACCTACATAGTCCAAGTGCCAGCTAGGTAACCTAGATAGTGCAAGTGCCCGCTAGGGAACCTAGATAGTCCAAGTGCCTGTTAGCTAACCTAGATAGTCCAAGTGGTGGCTAGGTAACCTACATAGTCCAAGTGCCCGTTCGTTAACCTAGATAATCCAAGTGCCCGTTAGGTAACCTAGACAGTCCAAGTGCCCGCTAGTTGCCCTACATAGTCCAAATGCCCGTTAGTTAACCTAGATAGTCATAGTGCCTGCTAGGTAACCTAGGTAATCCAAGTGCCCGTTAGGTAACCTAGACAGTCCAAGTGCCCGCTAGTTGCCCTACATAGTCCAAATGCCCGTTAGTTAACCTAGATAGTCAAAGTGCCTGCTAGGTAACCTAGATAGTCCAAGTGCCCGCTAGATAACCTACATAGTCCAAGTGCCCGCTTGGTAAGCTAAATAGTCCAAATGTCCGCTAGGGAAACTACATAGTCCAAGTGCCCGCAAGTTAACCTAGATAGTCCAAGTGCCCCCTAGTAAACCTACATAATCCATGGGCCCGCTAGTTAAACTACATAGTGCAAGGGCCCACTAGTTAACCTGGATAGTCCAAGTGCCCGCTAGTTAACCTAGATAGTCAAGTGCCCGCTAGTTAACCTACATAGTCCAAGTGCCCGCTAGGTAACCTAGACAGTCCAAGTGACCACTAGGTTACCTACATAGTCCAAGTGCCCATTCGTTAACCTACATAGTCCAAGTGCCCGCTAGGTAACGTTGATAGCCCAAGTGCCCGCTAGGGAACGAACATAGTCCAAGTGCCCGCTAGGTAACCTAGATAGTCTAAGTGCCTGCTAGTAAACCTACATAGTCCAAGTGCCTGCTAGGTAAACTACATAGTCCAAGTGCCCACTAGGTAACCTAGACAGTCCAATTGCCCGCTAGTTAACCTAGACAGTCCAAGTACCGCTAGGGAATCTACATAGTCCAAGCGCCCGCTAGGGAACCTACATAGTCCAGGTGCTCGCTAGGCAACCTACATAGTCCACGTGTCCGTTAGTTAACCTAGATAGTCAAAGTGCCTGCTAGGTAACCTAGAAAGTCCAAGTGCCCGTTAGGTAACCTTGATAGTCCAATTGCCAGTTAGCTATCCTAGATAGTCCAAGTGTCCGCTAGTTAACCTACATAGTCCAAGTGCCCGTTCGTTAACTTATATTGTCCAAGTGCCCGCTAGGTAACGTAGATAACCCAAGTGCCCGCTAGGGAACGTACAGAGTCCACGTGCCCACTAGGTAACCTAGACAGTCCAATTGCCCCCTAGTTAACCTAGACAGTCCAAGTACCCGATAGGGAACCTACATAGTCCAAGTGCCCACTAGGGAACCTACATAGTCCAAGTGCTCGCTAGGCAACCTACATAGTCCAATTGCCCGTTAGTTAACCTAGATTGTCCAATTGCCCGTTAGCTAACCTAGATAGTCGAAGTGTCCCCTAGTTAAACTACATAGTCCAAGTGCCCGTTCGTTAACCTAGACAGTCCAAGTGCCCGCTAGGTTACCTACATAGTCCAAGTGCACGTTCGTTAACCTAGATAGTCTAAGTGCCCGCTGGTAACCTACATAGTCCAAGGGCCCGGTAGGTAACTTTGATAGTCCAAGTGCCTTCTAGTTAACCTACGTAGTCCAAGTGCCCGCTAGATAACCTACATAGTCCAAGTGCCCACTAGGTAACCTAAATAATCCAAATGCCCTCTAGGGAAACTACATAGTCCAAGTGCCCGTTAGTTAACCTTGATAGTCCAAGTGCCCGCTAGTAAACCTAGATAGTCCGAGGGCCTGCTAGTTAACCTAGATAGTCCAAGTGCCCGCTAGTTATCCTAAATCGTCCAAGTGTCCGCTAGGTAACCTAGATAGTCCAAGTGCCTGATAGCTAACCTACATAGTCCAAGTGTCCGTTCGTTAACCTAGATAGTCCAAGTGCCCATTGGGTAACCTGCATAGTCCAAGTGCCCGCTAGTTAACCTACATAGTCCAAGTGCCTTCTAAGGAGCCTACATAGTCCACGTGACCCCTAGGGAACCTACATAGTCCAAGTGCCCGTTAGGGAACCTACATAGTCCAAGTGCCCGCTAGGGAACCTACATAGTCCAAATGCCCGCTAGTTGACCTACATAGTCCAAGTGCCAGCTAGGTAACCTAGATAGTACAAGTGCCCGCTAGGGAACCTAGATAGTCCAAGTGGTGGCTAGGTAACCTACATAGTCCAAGTGCCCGTTCGTTAACCTAGATAATCCAAGTGCCCGTTAGGTAACCTAGACAGTCCAAGTGCCCGCTAGTTACCCTACATAGTCCAAGTGCCCGTTAGTTAACCTAGATAGTCAAAGTGCCTGCTAGGTAACCTACATAGTCCAAGTGCCCGCTAGGAAACCTAAATAGTCCAAATGCCCGCTAGGGAAACTACATAGTCCAAGTGCCCGCTAGTTAACCTAGATGTCCCAAGTGCCCCCTAGTAAACCTACATAATCCATGGGCCCGCTAGTTAACCTACATAGTGCAAGGGCCCGCTAGTTAACCTAGATCGTGCAAGTGTCCGCTACTTAACCTACATAGTCCAAGTGCCAGCTAGGTAACCTTGATAGTCCAATTGCCCGCTAGGGATCCTTCATAATCCAAGTGCCTGCTAGGTAACCTAGATAGTCCAAGTGCCCGCTAGGGAAGGTACATAGTCCAAGTGTCCGCTAGGTAACCTAGAGAGTTCAAGTGACCGCTAGTTAACCTACATAGTCCAAGTGCCCGCTAGTTAACCTAGATAGTCCAAGTGCCCGCTAGTAAACCTAGATAGTCCAAGGGCCTGCTAGTTAACCTAGATAATCCAAGTGCCCGCTAGTTAACCTAAATCGTCCAAGTGTCCGCTAGGTAACCTACATAGTCCAAGTGCCTGCTAGGTAACCTAGATAGTCCAAGTGCCTGATACCTAACCTACATAGTCCAAGTGTCCGTTCGTTAACCTAGATAGTCCAAGTGCCCATTGGGTTACCTACAAAATCCATGTGCCCGCCTGGTAACCTGGTTAGTCCAAGTGCCCGCTAGTTAACCTACATAGTCCAAGTGCCTTCTAGGGAGCCTACATAGTCCACGTGACCGCTAGGGAACCTACATAGTCCAAGTGCCCGCTAGGTAACCTACATAGTCCAAATGCCCGCAAGGAAACCTACATAGTCTAAATGTCCGCTAGGCAACCTACATAATACAAGTGCCCACTGTGGAACATACATAGTCCAAGTGCCCGTTAGCTAACCTAGATAGTCCAAGGGCTCGCTAGTTGACCTACATAGTCCAAGTGCCAGCTAGATAACCTAGATAGTACAAGTGCCCGCTAGGGAAACTAGATAGTCCAAGTGCCTGTTAGCTAACCTCGATAGTCCAAGTGGTGGCTAGGTAACCTACATAGTCCAAGGGCCCGTTCGTTAACCTAGATAATCCAAGTGCCCGTTAGGTAACCTAGACAGTCCAAGTGCCCGCTAGTTACCCTACATAGTCCAGGTGCCCGTTAGTTAACCTAGATAGTCAAAGTGCCTGCTAGGTAACCTAGATAGTCCAAGTGTCCGCTAGATAACCTACATAGTCCAAGTGACCACTAGGTTACCTACATAGTTCAAGTGCCCGTTCGTTAACCTACATAGTCCAAGTGCCCGTTCGTTAACTTACATTGTCCAAGTGCGCGCTAGGTAACGTAGATAACCCAAGTGCCCGCTAGGGAACGTACATAGTCCAAGTGCCCACTAGGTAACCTAGACAGTCCAATTGCCCCCTAGTTAACCTAGACAGTCCAAGTACCCGATAGGGAACCTACATAGTCCAAGTGCCCACTAGGGAACCTACATAGTCCAAGTGCTCGCTAGGCAACCTACATAGTCCAAGTGCCCGTTAGTTAACCTAGATTGTCCAATTGCCCGTTAGCTAACCTAGATAGTCGAAGTGTCCGCTAGTTAACCTACATAGTCCAAGTGCCCGTTCGTTAACCTAGATAGTCCAAGTGCCCGCTAGGTAACCTAGACAGTCCAAGTGCCCGCTAGGTTACCTACATAGTCCAAGTGCACGTTCGTTAACCTAGATAGTCCAAGTGCCCGCTGGTAACCTACATAGTCCAAGGGCCCGTTAGGTAACCTTGATAGTCCAAGTGCCTTCTAGTTAACCTACGTAGTCCAAGTGCCCGCTAGATAACCTACATAGTCCAAGTGCCCACTAGGTAACATAAATAATCCAAATGCCCTCTAGGGAAACTACATAGTCCAAGTGCCCGTTAGTTAACCTAGATAGTCCAAGTGCCCGCTAGTAAACCTAGATAGTCCAAGGGCCTGCTAGTTAACGTAGATAGTCCAAGTGCCCGCTCGTTAACCTAAATCGTCCACGTGTCCGCTAGGTAACCTAGATAGTCCAAGTGCCTGATAGCTAACCTACATAGTCCAAGTGTCCGTTCGTTAACCAAGATAGTCCAAGTGCCCATTGGGTAACCTACATAGTCCAAGTGCCCGTTAGGGAACCTACATAGTCCAAGTGCCTGCTAGGTAACCTACATAGTCCAAATGCCCGCAAGGAAACCTACATAGTCTAAATGTCCGCTAGGCAACCTACATAATCCAAGTGCCCGCTCTGGAACATACATAGTCCAAGTGCCCGTTAGCTAACCTAGATAGTCCAAGGGCCCGCTAGTTGACCTACATAGTCCAAGTGCCAGCTAGGTAATCTAGATAGTACAAGTGCCCGCTAGGGAACCTAGATAGTCCAAGTGGTGGCTAGGTAACCTACATAGTCCAAGTGCCCGTTCGTTAACCTAGATAATCCAAGTGCCCGTTAGGTAACCTAGACAGTCCAAGTGCCCGCTAGTTACCCTACATAGTCCAAGTGCCCTTAGTTAACCTAGATAGTCAAAGTGCCTGCTAGGTAACCTACATAGTCCAAGTGCCCGCTGGTAACCTACATAATCCAAATGCCCGCAAGGAAACCTACATAGTCTAAATGTCCGCTAGGCAACCTACATACTCCAAGTGCCCACTCTGGAACATACAGAGTCCAAGTGCCCGTTAGCTAACCTAGATAGTCCAAGGGCCCGCTAGTTGACCTACATAGTCCAAGTGCCAGCTAGGTAACCTAGATAGTGCAAGTGCCCGCTAGGGAACCTAGATAGTCCAAGTGCCTGTTAGCTAACCTAGATAGTCCAAGTGGTGGCTAGGTAACCTACATAGTCCAAGTGCCCGTTCGTTAACCTAGATAATCCAAGTGCCCGTTAGGTAACCTAGACAGTCCAAGTGCCCGCTAGTTGCCCTACATAGTCCAAATGCCCGTTAGTTAACCTAGATAGTCATAGTGCCTGCTAGGTAACCTAGATAATCCAAGTGCCCGTTAGGTAACCTAGACAGTCCAAGTGCCCGCTAGTTGCCCTACATAGTCCAAATGCCCGTTAGTTAACCTAGATAGTCAAAGTGCCTGCTAGGTAACCTAGATAGTCCAAGTGCCCGCTAGATAACCTACATAGTCCAAGTGCCCGCTAGATAACCTAAATAGTCCAAATGTCCGCTAGGGAAACTACATAGTCCAAGTGCCCGCAAGTTAACCTAGATAGTCCAAGTGCCCCCTAGTAAACCTACATAATCCATGGGCCCGCTAGTTAACCTACATAGTGGAAGGGCCCACTAGTTAACCTGGATAGTCCAAGTGCCCGCTAGTTAACCTAGATAGTCCAACTGCCCGCTAGTTAACCTACATATTCCAAGTGCCAGCTAGGTAACCTAGACAGTCTAAGTGACCACTAGGTTACCTACATAGTCCAAGTGCCCATTCGTTAACCTACATAGTCCAAGTGCCCGCTAGGTAACATTGATAACCCAAGTGCCCGCTAGGGAACGTACATAGTCCAAGTGCCCGCTAGGTAACCTAGTTAGTCTAAGTGCCTGCTAGTAAACCTACATAGTCCAAGTGCCTGCTAGGTAAACTACATAGTCCAAGTGCCCACTAGGTAACCTAGACAGTCCAATTGCCCGCTAGTTAACCTAGACAGTCCAAGTACCGCTAGGGAATCTACACAGTCCAAGCGCCCGCTAGGGAACCTACATAGTCCAGGTGCTCGCTAGGCAACCTACATAGTCCACGTGTCCGTTAGTTAACCTAGATAGTCAAAGTGCCTGCTAGGTAACCTAGATAGTCCAAGTGCCCGTTAGGTAACCTTGATAGTCCAATTGCCAGTTAGCTATCCTAGATAGTCCAAGTGTCCGCTAGTTAACCTAGACACTCCAATTGCCCCCTAGTTAACCTAGACAGTCCAAGTACCCGATAGGGAACCTACATAGTCCAATTGCCCGCTAGGGAACCTACATACTCCAAGTGCTCGCTAGGCAACCTACATAGTCCAAGTGCCCGTTCGTTAACCTAGAATGTCCAAGTGCCCACTAGGTAACCTAGACAGTCCAAGTGCCCGCTAGGTTACCTACATAGTCCAAGTGCACGTTCGTTAACCTAGATTGTCCAAGTGCCCGCTGGTAACCTACATAGTCCAAATGCCCGCAAGGAAACCTACATAGTCTAAATGTCCGCTAGGCAACCTACATAATCCAAGTGCCCACTCTGGAACATACATAGTCCAAGTGCCCGTTAGCTAACCTAGATAGTCCAAGGGCCCGCTACTTGACCTACATAGTCCAAGTGCCAGCTAGGTAACCTAGATAGTACAAGTGCCCGCTAGGGAACCTAGATAGTCCAAGTGCCTGTTAGCTAACCTAGATAGTCCAAGTGGTGGCTAGGTAACCTACATAGTCCAAGTGCCCGTTCGTTAACCTAGATAATCCAAGTGCCCGTTAGGTAACCTAGACAGTCCAAGTGCCCGGTAGTTGCCCTACATAGTCCAAATGCCCGTTAGTTAACCTAGATAGTCATAGTGCCTGCTAGGTAACCTAGATAATCCAAGTACCCGTTAGGTAACCTAGACAGTCCAAGTGCCCGCTAGTTGCCCTACATAGTCCAAATGCCCGTTAGTTAACCTAGATAGTCAAAGTGCCTGCTAGGTAACCTAGATAGTCCAAGTGCCCGCTAGATAACCTACATAGTCCAAGTGCCCGCTAGGTAACCTAAATAGTCCAAATGTCCGCTAGGGAAACTACATAGTCCAAGTGCCCGCAAGTGAACCTAGATAGTCCAAGTGCCCCCTAGTAAACCTACATAATCCTTGGGCCCGCTAGTTAACCTACATAGTGCAAGGGCCCACTAGTTAACCTAGATAGTCCAAGTACCCGCTAGTTAACCTAGATAGTCCAAGTGCCCGCTAGTTAACCTACATAGTCCAAGTGCCCGCTAGGTAACCTAGACAGTCCAAGAGACCACTAGGTTACCTACATAGTCCAAGTGCCCATTCGTTAACCTACATAGTCCAAGTGCCCGCTAGGTAGCGTTGATAGCCCAAGTGCCCGCTAGGGAACGTACATAGTCCAAGTGCCCGCTAGGTAACCTAGTTAGTCTAAGTGCCTGCTAGTAAACCTACATAGTCCAAGTGCCTGCTAGGTAAACTGCATAGTCCAAGTGCCCACTAGGTAACCTAGACAGTCCAATTGCCCGCTAGTTAACCTAGACAGTCCAAGTACCGCGAGGGAATCTACATAGTCCAAGCGCCCACTAGGGAACCTACATAGTCCAGGTGCTCGCTAGGCAACCTACATAGTCCACGTGCCCGTTAGTTAACCTAGATAGTCAAAGTGCCTGCTAGGTAACCTAGATAGTCCAAGTGCCCGTTAGGTAACCTTGATAGTCCAATTGCCCGTTAGTTATCCTAGATAGTCCAAGTGTCCGCTAGTTAACCTACATAGTCCAAGTGCCCGTTCGTTAACTTACATTGTCCAAGTGCCCGCTAGGTAACGTAGATAACCCAAGTGCCCGCTAGGGAACGTACATAGTCCAAGTGCCCACTAGGTAACCTAGACAGTCCAATTGCCCCCTAGTTAACCTAGACAGTCCAAGTACCCGATAGGGAACCTACATAGTCCAAGAGCCCACTAGGGAACCTAATAGTCCAAGTGCTCGCTAGGCAACCTACATAGTCCAAGTGCCCGTTAGTTAACCTAGATTGTCCAATTGCCCGTTAGTTAACCTAGATTGTCCAATTGCCCGTTAGCTAACCTGGATAGTCGAAGTGTCCCCTAGTTAAACTACATAGTCCAAGTGCCCGTTCGTTAACCTAGACAGTCCAAGTGCCCGCTAGGTTACCTACATAGTCCAAGTGCACGTTCGTTAACCTAGATAGTCCAAGTGCCCGCTGGTAACCTACATAGTCCAAGGGCCCGCTAGGTAACCTTGATAGTCCAAGTGCCTTCTAGTTAACCTACGTAGTCCAAGTGCCCGCTAGATAACCTACATAGTCCAAGTGCCCACTAGGTAACCTAAATAATCCAAATGCCCTCTAGGGAAACTACATAGTCCAAGTGCCCGTTAGTTAACCTTGATAGTCCAAGTGCCCGCTAGTAAACCTAGATAGTCCGAGGGCCTGCTAGTTAACCTAGATAGTCCAATTGCCCGCTAGTTATCCTAAATCGTCCAAGTGTCCGCTAGGTAACCTAGATAGTCCAAGTGCCTGATAGCTAACCTACATAGTCCAAGTGTCCGTTCGTTAACCTAGATAGTCCAAGTGCCCATTGGGTAACCTGCATAGTCCAAGTGCCCGCTAGTTAACCTACATTGTCCAAGTGCCTTCTAAGGAGCCTACATAGTCCACGTGACCCCTAGGGAACCTACATAGTCCAAGTTCCCGTTAGGGAACCTACATAGTCCAAGTGCCCGCTAGGGAACCTACATAGTCCAAATGCCCGCTAGTTGACCTACATAGTCCAAGTGCCAGCTAGGTAACCTAGATAGTACAAGTGCCCGCTAGGGAACCTAGATAGTCCAAGTGGTGGCTAGGTAACCTACATAGTCCAAGTGCCCGTTCGTTAACCTAGATAATCCAAGTGCCCGTTAGGTAACCTAGACAGTCCAAGTGCCCGCTAGTTACCCTACATAGTCCAAGTGCCCGTTAGTTAACCTAGATAGTCAAAGTGCCTGCTAGGTAACCTACATAGTCCAAGTGCCCGCTAGGAAACCTAAATAGTCCAAATGCCCGCTAGGGAAACTACATAGTCCAAGTGCCCGCTAGTTAACCTAGATGTCCCAAGTGCCCCCTAGTAAACCTACATAATCCATGGGCCCGCTAGTTAACCTACATAGTGCAAGGGCCCGCTAGTTAACCTAGATCGTGCAAGTGTCCGCTACTTAACCTACATAGTCCAAGTGCCAGCTAGGTAACCTTGATAGTCCAATTGCCCGCTAGGGATCCTTCATAATCCAAGTGCCTGCTAGGTAACCTAGATAGTCCAAGTGCCCGCTAGGGAAGGTACATAGTCCAAGTGTCCGCTAGGTAACCTAGAGAGTTCAAGTGACCGCTAGTTAACCTACATAGTCCAAGTGCCCGCTAGTTAACCTAGATAGTCCAAGTGCCCGCTAGTAAACCTAGATAGTCCAAGGGCCTGCTAGTTAACCTAGATAATCCAAGTGC